>NW_014577235.1:108152-125098 GCF_000485595.1 Priapulus caudatus
CTCTCTCTCTCTCTCTCTCTCTCTCTCTCTCTCTCTCTCTCTCTCTCTCTCTCTGACACACACACGCATACACACTGATCTTATCTATGATTTCACTACCTATTTCCTTCCATACAATAAAATTCCGATTAACTGAAATGCCAGTTTATTTCGTTTTGACCGAAATGAGGCCAGTAAGTCACATTTAACTGTTTTCTAGCATGCTACACGCCAATGCCCATCATGAGTAATACGTGCTGACAGAAAAAAGGGGAAATCTAGTCCGGAGTTACGAATAGCAGGTAATGCTTGACCGGACAAACATAGTCTTGGAAAGTGAGAAGAGGCGGAAAGAAAGTGAGAGAGAGAGAGAGAGAGAGAGAGAGAGAGAAAGAGAGAGCGAAAGATCTAGAGAGATAGAGAGCGAGAGATCTAGAGAGATAGAGAGCGAGAGATCTAGAGAGATAGAGAGCGAGAGATCTAGAGAGATAGAGAGCGAGAGATCTAGAGAGATAGAGAGATAGGTATGTAGGTAGAGAGAAAGGGGAAGGGCAAACACTAAGTTTATTTTTCCCAATATTATATATATATATATATATATATATATAATGGCACTTTGCAGTTACGGGTTACCAGGTCAGAATTGTTTACCAATGTTTTATGACAGAGTACACATCAATTTCCATCAATAGTAATGGGCGCTTGCATGAAAATAGAAAAAACTAGATAGAAGTTTAGATCTAGTTCACATGAATCTAGAGTGAATAAGTTTGAGAGTCAAATTTCCGTGACTATCTCACGGTGTGAATTACACCCTCTACGGTTTCCCTGGCGTACAGAGCTACAGAAACCGATGATAGTGCCTAGCCGCAACAATGGCTGCACGACCCTATATTCTGACGCAGGTATGGATATTGCCGACGTTGTTATGCTAGGCAGAGACTGGTAGGAAAAAAAAACATTCGCGCGCGTAAAACAGGCTGGAACGTGACCCGAGATAATGCATGAACTCAATCACGATAAGCTTGCCATCTCGCTCTAATTTCTGCTAACGAATGAGCGAGGGAACAACAGAATATATTGCATGGTTAGGCTAGTTACTGCCTATTCATACATCTCTATGAGCCTGACTCACGCACGCGCTAGCTTCACGCATGTCAATCAAATAGTCGCAAAAATAAATTAGACTCCGTTCGTAAGTTATTGAGATCATAACCGCACGTAAAATAATAGGCGTGTTCACACACAACAAAAACCGCGATGCTAATCGCGATGGAAATACCGAGATAATTGTGCCCTTGTTCACACAGGCGGAAATATCTCGCTAATTGCCGAGCGGGATAATTCTATTAATCGAACTGCGCATGCCTGATATCAAGCCGAAATATAACCCTTCCGGTCGCGCGCGCGCGAATTATGTACTACCGGGATTCGAGTTCGGTGTTGCAGTCGTTGGTAGTAGTCTAGCTCTGTTACATTAACGTATGCTACTCTAGCTCTGTTACGTTAACGTATGCTACTCTAGCTCTGTTACGTTAACGTATGCTACTCTAGCTCTGTTACGTTAACGTATGCTACTCTACGTCTGCACGTGTTTACGTAAACACATCGTATTGTTAGTACAGAGTCGAGACTGCATCTTTTCAGATTGAATTGAGTTCGGCGATTAACCCTCCTTTCTTGAAACATGCCAAAACGGCCAAGTTGATACGATCGCTTGGAATGATGGGATAGAAAATACCGGGATTATTTGCGCGAGCGTTCACACACACGGCGCGGTGCAATTAATCGCGCTAATTCCCAAATAATCGCAGTCTAAAGTGCGATTTGCAGCGCGATGCTGATCGCGATACGTAGTGAGATTTCGATCGCGATGCAAAAACCGAGAATTGCATCCCGCTAATTCCCGCCAGTGTGAACGCGCCTAATGATTATAAATTAATTGCAACAGCATAACACATCGAAAACCTAGTTATCGCGCCGTTAAAATAAGATCAAGGCGCAAATTTTATTATGGAAAATATCGCACACGTATCATGATAATGAATATCGCGAAATTAATTTCCTATCTGCCCTGCGACTGTATTTTATTTCTCTCTTATGTTCACAAACCTGACACTTGGCCTACTAATTCTTCAACCCTTATCGTAAGTTTATGATAGGTAGTTAGTTAACTCCCTATCATGACCCCACAACCCTAATCCATCCAATCTGAATCCTCTATTTCTAACCCTCTAATTCACATCCCTTAATTCTAACACCCTAATTTGAACTTCTAATCATACCTTCTAATACTACACTCCTTAATCTCAGCCCTAGCACCAACCTTCTAGAGCGGACGTGTCGACAAAGTCGTCGGGACTTTCCTCTAGGAACTCGTACATTCCCGGGTGTACGAAGCAGGACTGTGGAAGGTTGTTACTCCACATGCTCACTCCCAGTCCGTCGCGCGTGTCCGTCAGGATGTGCTCCAGTCGTTCCTTCGTCCAGTCACTTTCGAGTCGGAAGGACGTATCCGTCCAGAACACGAATCCAAACTCATGCAACATTTCCTGTAAACGCACACGTAGCGTTGTTAATTAATCAATTAATTGATTGATGAATGGACATATTTTTGTAGTTATACATAGGACTACATGTATTCATTCGTCCATTAATTTATTGTCCTGTTCGTTTTATCGTTCGTTCGTTTCTTCGTTTATTCATTCATCCATTAATTCGTCTGTTTGTTCATTTATTCATTTGTTTATTCGTTCGTTCGTTCGTTCGTTTGTTCGTTTGTTTGTTTGTTCGTTCGTTTGTTTGTTCGTTCGTTCGTTCGTTCGTTCGTTCGTTCGTTCGTTCGTTTGCTCGTTCGTTCGTTCGTTCGTTCATTCGTTCGTTCGTTTGTTCATTCTTTCGTTCGTTAGTTCGTTCGTTCGTTCGTTCGTTTGTTCATTCATTCGTTCATTCATTCGTTCGTTCGTTCGTTCGTTCGTTTGTTTGTCCATTCATTCGTTCGTTCGTTTGTTCGTTTGTTCGTTCGTTCGTTCGTTCGTTCGTTCGTTCGTTCGTTCGTTCGTTCGTTCGTTCGTTAATTTATTCATTCCTTCGTTCAGCGCTGTTTCGGCGGACAGCTCACCTGTAGAATCATCAGCTTGAAGGCAAAATTCTCCAAGTCCCTGACGTGAGGCGGGTAATTGTTGAACTCAAACGGTCTCAGCTTGCAGCCACAGTTGTCCTGCACCTGTGAGGGTAAATTCATTCGTTCGCAATTAAATTCGCGTAGCAATATACTCACATTAGAATCACGCGCAGTGTCAGGGTACGCGCGCGCTAACACGTATGTATGAATGCCCCCCCCCACCCTGCGCGAACATGAAGAGAGCGCGCGAGAAACAAGCGAGAGAGCGTGCGTGCGTGTGCGTGCGTGCGTGCGGGCTGGCGCGATCATGTTTGATCAGTGATCATCTGTGTTTATCTCGTCGCCGCCGCAGCAGTTAGGTCGGCCCATCGACCCCGACGTGCGTCAGCACTTACGGACATGACAGGCGCCATCTGGTGGGTGCACTACGCACGGTGCGTCGCGAAATGAATAGCTGCCATTCACCGCGCATGTAATCTGCACCCGTTTCCGGGTTGAAGAGCATTATTATTTCCGGAGGTGTCGTCTTTGTTCTCATCGCCACCTATCTTTCTATAATAGCTGATTTACGTACAGCCCGCTTAAATAAAGAGGATAGCCACAAATCCCAAGATATATTTTGTCACTGGCCAGGATGTTACTGATAAAGCGTCTATAGCTGGCATTACCCACGTGGTTTCACTGCGATGCAATAGATCATTAAAAAATTGGGGGATTTTCGTAGAGGATACAGGATGCGGGATGAAGCTTAGCTCGTCCTAATCACGACGATTCAAACGCGGGGCGAGTTCAAGTTCAGTTCAAGAGAAGCAAATAGCATGACCCGCAGGCTTCGATGATAGATGGTCTATTGTTTCAATAAAATCACGTTATCAGGCGAGAAAAAAAGGGGAGCCTGTGTGTGTGTGTGTGTGCGTGCGTGTGTGCGTGCGTGTGCGCGTGTGTGTGCGCGCCTGCCTTAGCTCATGCGTGCGTGCGTGCGTGCGTGCACGTGCGTGTCAGGTGTCACCTACCCACTTGTTGTTGTCCGTCGACAAGCCGAGATCGTAGATGACGAGATCGTAGTCGGGTCGCAGCTCGTCCTGGAACATGCGCACGTACTCCTGCCCCTCGTGGAAGTGCGAGTCGTCGAATCCCGTCGTGAACACGGGCCGGTCGACGCTCGGCGCGCGGTACGGCAGCATGTAGGGCTCCGTCTCCGGCAGTATGCGGTACATGATCGTCTGCAGCTTGACGATGTCGTTGATGTCGACGCCCGGGATCATGTGCATCGGGTCGAACGGCAGCTCGGTCGTCGGGTAGAAGCCGTCGTCCGACACCAGCTCGCCCGGAGCCCGGTTTCTTACCGGGTAGCCCCTCTCCAGCACCTGCGTCGTGATTCTCTTCGTCGGCGACGCATCGCCGCGATTGTCCGTCGGTCGACTGCGCCAGGGGTCGATAAAGGACGCCCCCTGCTGGCCGGGCGCGTCGAGGAACGGCGGCGGCGGCGGTTGTCGCCCGGGCGCGTCCATGAACGGCGGCCCCCGACGGCCAGGACCGGGCATGAACGGCGCCCCCCGCCGGCCGGGACCGGGCATGAACGGCGCCCCCCGCCGGCCGGGACCGGGCATGAACGGCGCCCCCTGTCGGCCGGGGCCGTCGATGAACGGGGGACCGCCTTCGCCGCGGAAGTCCATTAGTGGCGCCCTCTGCTGTACCTGGTTGTCACCGCGCGGGAAACCCGCGTCGCTGTTTGGTCCCATCCCGCCGTATCCCATGCCACGGAAATCGCCGCCAGGTGGCGGTCCCCAGAAGTCACCGCCGGGCGGGGGTGCTGGCATGTTGTCTCCCGGCATGAACGACGGGTGGAACGGCTCGCCGCCGTGGGGCATGTGACCGTCGTGCGGGTGGTGGTGGCGTGGGGCGAGGCCCGGGGGCGGGGGCATGTCGCGCGGCCGGGGACCCGCCATGAAGCCATCGCGGGGCAGGGTGCCATACTCGTCCGTGTGTAGCGGGTGGTAGCTGTCCGGTCCCATCGCCAGGATCTCCATCGGCCGCCCGTCGGGGCCGTACATTGGCGGCGGCGGCGGCGGCGGCCGGCGATCGTTCAGCGACCCCATGTGGCCGAGCACGATCTCGTCGTACTGGCCCGCCATCGCCTGCCGGTGCAGAGTCTTTCTGCGGTTGGCCGGCACCTTAAAGTAGTCGCCGCTGCGGTCGACCTTAAACGGCGGCACGGCGTCGTCGGGAAGGACAATCGGCTTCTCCTCTTCCTCTTCCTTTGACGCCGCCGTCTTGTCGTCGCCGATGACGTCATTTCCCGCGTCGATGACGTCATCTCCCTTTTCGCCGACGTCATCGACCACGTCCTGCAGTCGCGGTTCGTTGTCGTCTACCAGGGGCAGCGCGAACGGCGGGCTGGCGGTCGTCGGCTCCACCTGGTGGGCGCGCGCCGGCTTGCGGTACACGATGGCTAGGTAGAGCACGCAGGCGACGATGACGATGGCTGCGACGGCGCGGCCGACCTGCGGGCCGTAGCGGAAGAACTTGGCGCGCATCGAGTTGCGGCTGAGCTGCGGCATGACCCACAACGGTGGCGCGAACATCTGTGGCTTGACGGGCACGGCGTCGGCGGCGGCGGCGGCGGCGGCGGCGGCGACGCCCTCCCGCGTCGCGGCTTCTTCGTCAGACATTGTCGCTCGCTGCGTGGCGTGGCGCCTTCTGTCGGCGTGCGTCGGAGTTTATCAAAACTGTAACGGTAAGAGAGCAGAAGATATATGATAAAGAATGTACAATAAATAAAGTAAAATAAAGAAAAATAAGTACAAATAACTTGATAGTCTCCTACAACCACGTATAAACCCCGACAGTCTCTTGCAACCACGTACAAACCCCGACAGTCTCCTACAACCACGTATACACCCCGCCAGTCTCTTATAGCCACGTACAAACCCTGTCAGTCTTCTACAACCACTTACAAACCCTGATAGTCTTTTATAGCCATGTACAAACCCTGATAGTCATCTACAGCCACATGCAAACCCTGATAGTCTCCTACAGCCACGTACAAACCCCGTCAGTCTTCTACAGCCAAGTACAAACCCCGACAGTCTCCTACAGCCACGTACAAACCCAGACAGTCTTCTACAACAACTTACAAACCCTGATAGTCTTTTACAGCCACGTACAAACCCTGTCAGTCTCCTACAGCCACGTACAAACCCTGTTAGTCTCCTACAACCACGTACAAGCCCAGACAGTCTTTTATAGCCACGTACAAATCCCGCTGATAATCATCCTACACCACGTACAGAACCCTGTCAGTCTCCTACAGCCCACGTACAAACCCTGTCAGTCTTCTATCAACTACGTACCAAACCCGACAGTCTCCTACAATCACCGTACAAACCCAGACAGTCTTATTATAGAGCCGACGTACCAAACCCTGATATGTCATCTACAGGCCACGCTGCAACCCTGTCAGTCTCCTATCAGCCACGTACAAACCCTGTCAGTCTCCTACGCCGACGTACGAAACCCATGTCAGTCTTCTATTACAACAAACGTACATATACCCGGACAGTCTCCTACAACCACGTACAAATCCGCACTTTCACTTAGAAACTACGTACAAACGTCCATCACCGGTATACAGGTCTTCGGTCTAACACCTCAGAGGCATCAGAAAAATGCAGTGGCACGCGCACGCACTTACTATTTGCTGCCGCACGTTGTTTCTCCCGTGCACGTTCGTTGTTAGTCCTCAGAGCAAACGTGCATGCAGCCCAGGTTAGCCAGGTAAGCCTATAACCTGCCGCACCGGCGTTGATGTTTCTGGCAGCGTGTCTTCCGAAACGCATTTTTTTCACCGCTGGAAGGAAGGACGCTAGCGCGTGCGAGAGAGAGAGGAGAGAGCAATGCCTTACCCGGGCGCGGCAGCGCGCTTACCCTAGTCTCAGCGGCGCCCGGCTAACACCCTGCGATCATTAGTTTGTGCTACGGCGGGGCGGTCTCCGCGGGGGGGGTATCCTGGTGTGTCCTCGGTCCGTTCCCTCTCTTTCCTGGGGGGGGTCAGGTTCCATCGTCTTGTTTTGTCTCTTGGCACTCTTTGCTTCTTCTAACTCCCCTCTCTTTCGCCCTCGCTTCTTTTCGGCGCGCTCTCCTCTCTCTCTTCTCCCTTCATCTCTTTCTCTCCTCTCCCCCTCTCTCATTTCCCCCCTGCGCCTTCTTTGGCGTACACAATATCAATATAATAGAATTCAAAGCATGCCCTGTTAATGTATTTTTATTTACTTTTTACAATGTTAATATTATTTTTACTATGTTTGTCCTAATAACAGTTCGGCGTTTTTCCGTCGCCCCGCTCCGCAGCAGAAAACTACAAACAATAAGCGTCAGCGGCTAAGCGTGGCCCCGCGCGTGAGCAACAAACAATAAATACAAATTAATTCGCACCGCCGGTCTCCTAGTCACACTTTCACAGATGACACGCCCGATTTGAGGCCACAGCTGACGAACAATCGAGCCACCTTGCGGATATTAGTGGAATTATGGCGAGCAACTGTGACTGTTGGCGTTCTGATTAGTATCTTAATCAGCGGAAGCAACTGTGTAAAGGTACCTTACACGTGTACAGAGACTTGGTCACAGACTAACCTGTAAACACCTGTGACGCGAATGTGGTCACTTGTAACTGTAAACACACTGCTTACAGAGACGTGGTCAGCAGTAACCTTGTAAAACACCTGTACAGAGACAGACGACACAAGGACATCGTAATCAGTGGCTACGGTTCGCTGCTGTACTACACGGCGCCGCTTTAACCGTAAACACCTGTACGGAGATGCTGGACTCAGGTAACCTGTAAAACTGACAGAGACGTGTAACAGATAACTGTAAACACGTGTACAGAGGACAGACGACAAGCAAGAGCGATGTAATCATGGGCTACGGTTCGCGTGTACTACACGCGCGCTGCTTATTAGTTGTAGATAAGACAACGTTTAAGAACATGGTGTAAAGGGAAAACACAGTGTGTAAGATAACACGATGTAATTAAAACACATTTGAATAGGACAGTGTGTAGAAACACGTGTGTAGAGAACACACTGTACAAAACACAGTTGATATAGAAACAGTGTATTAGATAGCCACATGTATAGAACATCGTGTTAAGAACACCATATATAGAAAACACAGCAATATAAAACAAAGTGTATATAATACACACGCAGTTTATAGAGAACAGTCACAGAGGAACTGGTATAGACCAGTTCTTAAATTTATTCATGAACTGGGGTCACTCGCCCACGAAAACGAGGCCCTAAGCTAAGCAATTTGGTAAACAATGGCTGCAACAGAGGGTACACGCACGTACACGCGGTACAACGCACGTACACGCAGATAACACCGCACGACACCGGGTACACGGATATACACGGCACGTACACGCACGTACACGCAGGATACACGCACGTACCACGCGGGTACACGCGAGTACACGCAGATACACGCACGTACACGCGGGTACACGGAGATCACGCACGTACACGCAAATACACGCACGTACACGTACATGCAGAAACACGCACGTACACGCGGGTACACGGAGCATACACGCACGTACACGCGCGATAGACGCCACGTACGACGCAGGCTACACGCACGTACACGCGGTACGCGCAACGTACACGCAGCTACACGCACGTACACCGGGTACACCGGAGATACACGCACGTAACACGCGGGTACACGCAGTTACACGCAGGTACACGCACGTACACGCAGCATACACGCACGTACACGTACACGCAGATACACGCACGTGCACGCGGCTACACGGAGATACACGCACGTACACGCAGGTACACGCACGTACACGCGGGTACACGCAACTACACGCAGATACACGCACGTACAACGCAGATGGCACGCACGTACACGTACAGCAGATCTATACACGCGCGTTACACGGAGATACACGCACGTACACGCGGCGTACCCGCGTGTACGGCGGTATCTGCGTAGTACGTGCGTGTACCCGCCGTGTACGTGGTGTACATGCTGTAGCCCCGCTTACACGTGCGTGTACCGCGTGGACGTGCGGTGTACCCGCTGGTACGTGCGTGTATCTGCGGTACGCGTACGCTGCCTGTATTGCGTTACAGTGCGTGTATCTGCGTGTACGTGCGTGTACCCGCGCTGTACGTGCATGTATCCTGCGTGTGACGTGCGTGTACTGGCGGTAACTGCTGTACGTGCGTACACGCTGATACGTGCGGTATCTCCGGTACCCGGTGATATCTGGCGTGGTTACGTGCGTGTATCTGCCGTTACATGCGGTGTACGCGCGTGTCACGTGCGTGTACCTGCCTTGTACCGTGCGTGTACCGCGTGTACCGTGGTGTATCTCCGTGTACCGCGTGTACGTACGGGCGTGGTGATCTGCGTGTACGTGTACGTTCGTGTATCTGCCGTGTACGTGATACGTGCGGTCTATCTCGCTTACGCGACGTGACCGCGATGTACGTGTCGTTTGTACCTGCGTGCACGTGCGTTGTTCCCTGCGTGTACGATGCGTGTACCTGCGTGTAATCGCGTGCACGTGCGTGTACCCGCCTGTGAACGTGCGTGTATCTCGCTGTACCGCGGTACGTGCGTGTATCTGCTTGCTACGTTACCGTGCGTGTATCTGCGTGACGTGCGTGCTACCTGCGTGGTACGTAGCGGTACCCGCAGTGTACGTGGGTATCTGCGGCGTACGGTACGTGCGTTATCTGCGTGTACGTGTCTAGCCCCGTTACGTAGTACGTCGTGTATCTGCGTGTACTGCGGTGTATCTGCGTGTACGTGCGATGTACCCTGCGTTGTACGTGCAGTGTACCCGCGTGTACGTGCGTGTACCCGCGTGTACGTACGTGTATCCGCGTGTACGTGCGTGTACCTGCGTGTACGTGCGTGTACCTGCGTGTACGTGCGTGTACCTGCGTGTACGTGCGTGTATCTCCGTGTACCCGCGTGTACGTGCGTGTATCTGCGTGTATCTGCGTGTACGTGCGTGTACCCGCGTGTACGTGCGTGTACCTGCGTGTACGTGCGTGTATCTCCGTGTACCCACGTGTACGTGCGTGTATTCAGGGCGGGTTATTTGGTTTATGTAACCCCCTTGGTTGCTAAGTACCAACCAAAAAAAGTACTAGTTTAAACCTAGTAACATGTTTGGACCTACAGTTGTTTACTCGGGTCTTACTCGGTTACATTGGGATCTATACAAATAAATGTATTGTGATACTAAGTGGGTATCAACTAGTCAAATTTAATGGGTAAAAGTTCAAAACCGAGCCTGGTGCCATACATTGTTTATTTAATAATCCAATAATGAAAACAATGTCATGTGAACATTCGTGAATCATGTTTATAGAGTCGTGAATACTGTCTAGTCATCCAACACATTGACCATCCGCATGCGTCTTGGGTGGCGCCTTGCGAACATGTTGATGACCTCCTCGACGTCAATGTCGATGTCACGGTGAACCAGCATCAGGGCCAGTCCCGTCATTCTCACCGTGCCCATGCTAGAGCAAAGATAGGTCTTGAGACGTTTGAGGCCACTGAACACGCGCTCAGCAGTGCAGCTGGTGACGGGTAGGCTACAGAGGATGCGTAGCAACATCTCGATGTTGGGATACATCCCACTGTGGCGCAAGGCATCTGTGACGGTCTCGGGCAAATCGTCTTTGCTGTGGTGCAGCAGCCATTTCTGTTGCCAGCACTCCACCTCTGCGGCAACCGTCATAGGAGACGGCAGGTCAGCCCGGTATGTGTCTATGAAGTCATCCAAGTTGCCCTGGGAGGCAGGCAAGGCAACAAGGGCTGATGGAACGAGAGCGATTCCTCTCAGGGCAGTGCAGTTCAGCTCTGTGAACCGAGACTGCATCTCATTAATGATGTGATCCAAAAGGGGGATAGTTACCGTCCTTTTGAAAAAATCACTTGGAGTGTCAGCCGGAGTATTCTCCCGGTGTCGTTGCCGACCACATCAGCGGGGCAGGGCTGGCTCAGTGCCAACAGTTGAGCATATGTTGGAAGCTGCTGCAAACCTAAAATTAAATTTGAAACAAATATTTAATTTTGAACAAGTTTAGCTGCATGTATTGGTCAATAAACAAATATAAATATAGTCACTTGGCACAGATTATAAATTGTAATCAGATTGCCAAACTTGTATAATATTTAAGTAACAAACCATTTGTTATGGTACGTGTCGATCCTGTCCCTGGCATTTTTTAGTGCTGTCACCACTGTCTAGACCTCTACAGATGCCCGGACGATGTCGAGGGCCTTGGCCTGGAGACCAATGGTAATTCAACGGATGTAGGACAGGGTACTTGATGTCATGATGAGGCTGATGATGAATGAAGGCTGGGTGATGGCTAGAAGAAACTGAGATGAATCGGTGAGAGAATCCCTTGACCACTTCGTCGGCCCCTGCTCGGTGATGGTCTCGAAGCAGTGTGCGACCGAGGACAGAAGCTCAATGAAGACCTCGAAGGCGTCCAGCCGTGCCACCCACTTGGTCCTACACAGGTCTTTCAGCTTCTTGTGACTGGAGTTGGGAGCGACCTGACAAGTCAAAAGGAGTCATTTAATATCCAGTATTCAACATATTGCTCGAGTCGACAATGATGGTAATGACTGTGATGTAATGATTTTAGATACTGGAATAAATATTATTTACCTCTGCAATTGCTTTGTCTACGGCATACTGGCGTTTGGGATGATTGGCGAAGAAACACCCGATCTTCTCAATCGTCCCTATCATGTTCCTCACATCTGAAAATGCACAAGAGTACCGTTGTCTATATTAACAGTTCTAATTAGAAGGCAAACAGTCTATAGTTCCATAATTGTATGTAAAAGGAGACTATTACGTACATGTACTCTCTGTCGATTTGGCAACGCAGAGATTCAATTGGTGTGCCGCACAGTGAAAATAGAGAGCTTTCGGGTGGTCCTTCTGGATGAGGGCAGCTGCACTATTGGTGTGGCCGGACATATTGCCTGCACCGTCATACCCTTGGCCGCGGATAAGGGAAGGATCCAGACCATACGAAGCCACCCTGGTAATCATGGTCTTGGCCAGCACTGCTCTCGTGATGCCTTCAGAGCACTCCACAAAATCCACAAGTCGTTCTTGAGGAGCCTCAGCAGAATCCACATATCTGAAATTACACAAGCCTTGGACTGTTGAAGGTTACTAACCGGCGTTGAAGCATCCCGGAACTAGTTACCATTAATAAACGGTACCTGTTAATATAATCAGCTGTAGGCCTGTATGTGGGTATACCAAATCTGCTGAACCGGTTTAATACATAATTATGTCGTCATGTATGCAGTTTTCTTACCTCAAAACAAATGATAGCTGCTCCTTGTTAGAAACGTCGGTGACCTCATCCGCGATGATTGAGAAGAAGGGGCTGTTCTTTACCTGGCTGAAAATCTTGTGGCGGATATAGTCAGCAATGGTGTCTATGACCTCATTTTGAATTATGCTCGATGTGTATGTGGCATTCTTGGGGCCTGTTGTTTTGAGATGTTCTTCCAAAACCTTGTCCCCATAACTTATCCTGAAGTTCAAGAGGGCTCTGAAATTGCTGCGATCATCTTCATGACGTTCATGATTTCCACGGAGAGGCAGGTTTTGGCGCCCACACAGGATGACAGTTTCCACTATGCTCCTCATCTTCTGGCGGTTCTCAGCAATACGGTTAGCAATGCCTTTACTCAACTGTAAAGATATTTTTGAATATATCGCCATGTGGGACTGTGTAGTGTGTATGGCTCAGATCTAATGTACATAGTATGTACTAGTAATTCATTTAGCAGGCATTAATCGTTTCAATGTTAATAATTCAGTAGATAGTAGAATTTGTACCTGCTCCTGCACATTCTTCTGCTGGCCCTTCATGATCTCCACGAAGCAGGATGCCTTTGTGACGGATGCCTGATGGTTGCTGCTCTGGCTATGAGCCTTCAACTTCTCCGGAGTTTTGTTGCAGGTGGTCAGAGGGCGAGTCACCAGTGTTGCCTGCGTGTTGCTAAATAGAGCACAGTATCTGCAAAACAGAATCATATTGATATGCTACTATTATCATAATAAACCAAATTATTCCAGACTTCCTTTGAACACTGCATCATTAGGCCCGCGAAACTACCGGTAGTAATATTAGTGTTAAACATACTATCACTCGAGAGAATTGGTAGGGATCTTACTTGCATACCCCTCCATCAGATGATCTGGAATAAACCAGCCAGGGGAATGAAAAGAGCCACTGAATTTGGAACTTTCGGGTCTTGCCATGGTCCATGTGGGTGGGAAAGGCGAAGGTGGGTGGTGGCGTCCAAGCTGAGTTCAGGATCTTGAACCGCTCCTCATCTGTTATGGACTTCCCCAGGTAGTGGCCCATGTCACTGTAATCCTGACTTGCCAGCCTTGCGGGAATACGAGTGTTGCATGCAGAACTAGTTGTTGGCCGCAATGTCCCAATTGCAACTGTCTCATTGAGGCTGCGGAAGCTTGGTCAGTATCAGGAACATTAGAGGCAGGGCTGCATGGTTGAGGCAACTCATTCTCATCTCCGACTGCATCATGATCAACGTTTTGGGAAGAACCTGGGCCAGCCTGGGATGGGCCAGGCGCCGTTGCAAAATATTTCAGGATGCCTGTAGTGGCGGCTGAGGGGGGTCCTTTCCTTTTCTGAAAAAAATTATCACTAATATCAGATCCATGTATAGGATAGGCCTACCGTATATTTATAATCATGCCGTCTTGTCCTATTATTTTATACTAGCAATAGTTAGCATCTTCTATGTATCTGGGGCCTACACATTATATACATGTATTGATTTTATCTAGACACTAGTCCTAGGCTAACAGTTTAAGGATTTAATTACAATCATGAATAGATTACTAGTACTAGTAACAGCATTAATTACAGTACTCACCATGCTTGCTCAGTGAGTCAAAGTTGTTGCAGAGCTCACCGCCTGAGCCACTGCCACAAAATAATACCGAGTACGCATCTGAAATCAATAATCAATGCCCTTGAGTTGATACTCAGACAATAATTGATACAATGTTGCAATGCGCAGCCATGTATTTTATAACAATTGTGTCTGGACATAATACTGTACAGTGGTTACCATGGTTATGCTACTGCATGCAACTGCATGCAACATAATATTCAGTTGGCCTTAAAACTTTAGGAGATATTATCATTGTCTCAAGGTTAAACACATCATGACAAGAATTATTGTTGCACCATTAAAATGTAATTATAACCTTTTTTAAGATAAACTCATTGATTGACTCATTGATGGTTTGTAAACTACTGAAACACTCTACTAATGTAACAGTTTTAGTTAACACTATAATTTCAAAGAGTCACAGGTCATCATCCTAGTATCTAGATTAGATGGATCAACCAGACAGTCTTTTATAGCCACGTACAAACCCTGATAATCATCTACAGCCACGTACAAACCCTGTCAGTCTCCTACAGCCACGTACAAACCCTGTCAGTCTTCTACAACTACGTACAAACCCCGACAGTCTCCTACAACCACGTACACACCCAGACAGTCTTTTATAGCCACGTACAAACCCTGATAGTCATCTACAGCCACGTGCAAACCCTGTCAGTCTCCTACAGCCACGTACAAACCCTGTCAGTCTCCTACGGCCACGTACGAACCCTGTCAGTCTTCTACAACAACGTACATACCCGGACAGTCTCCTACAACCACGTACAAATCCGCACTTTCACCTAGAACTACGTACAAACGTCATCACGTATACAGGCTCTGTCGGTCTAACACCCTCAGAGGCATGAGAAAATGCAGTTTCACGCGCACGCACTTACTATTTTGCTGCCGCACGTTGTTTCTCCCGTGCAGCGTTCGTTGTTAGTCCTCAGAGCAAACTGATGCAGCCCAGGTAGCACAGGTAAGCTATAACCTGCCGGACCGGGTTGTGTTTCTGGAGCGTGTCCTCCGAACGCATTTCACCCGTGGAGAGGAAGGAGCTAGCGCGTGCGAGAGAGAGAGAGAGCAATGCCCTTACCCTGCGCGGCAGCGGCCTTACCCTACGTCTCAGCGGCGCCCGGCTAACACCCTGCGATCATTAGTTTGTGCGTACGCGCGCGTCTGTCTTGTTTGTCTCTTGGCACTTCTTTTGCTTCTTCTAACTCGCCCTCTCTTTCGCGCTCTCTCTATCTTTCGCGCGCTCTCTCTCTCTCTCTCTCCCTTCATCTCTTTCTCTCCTTCTCCCCCTCTCTCATTTCCCCTCTGCCGCCTTCTTTGTCGTACACACTATCATATAATAGAATTTAAAGCATGCCCTGTAATGTTATTTTTATTTATTTTTACAATGTTAATATTATTTTTACTATGTTTGTCCTAATAACAGTTCGCGTTTCCGTCGCCCGCTCCCGCAGCAAAACTACAACAATAAGGTCAGCGGCTAAGCGTGGCCGCGCGTGAGCATACAACAATAAATACAAATTAATTCGCACCGCCGGTCTCCTATCACACTCACAGATTGACACGCCCTATTTGAGGGCCGACAGCTGACGAACAATCGAGCACCTGTGCTATATTAGTGGAAATTATGCGACAACGGACTGTTTGCGTTCTGATTAGTATCTTAATACGGAAGCAACTGTGTAAAAGGTAACCTTACACGTGTACAGAGACGTGGTCACAGATAACCTGTAAACACCTGTACGGAGATGTGGTCACATGTAACCTGTAAACACCTGTACAGAGACGTGGTCTCAGGTAACCTGTAAACACCTGTACAGAGACAGACGACAACAAGGACATGTAATCATGTGGCTACGGTTCGCTGTGTACTACACGGCGCCTGCTTTAACCTGTAAACACCTGTACGGAGATGTGGACTCAGGTAACCTGTAAACACCTGTACAGAGACGTGGTAACAGATAACCTGTAAACACCTGTACAGAGACAGACGACAACAAGGACATGTAATCATGTGGCTACGGTTCGCTGTGTACTACACGGCGCCTGCTTTATTAGTTGTAGATAAGACAACGTGTAGAGAACATGGTGTAAAGAAAACACAGTGTGTAGATAACACGATGTATAAAACACATTTGATATAGTACAGTGTGTAGATAACACCGTGTGTAGAGAACACAGTGTACAAAACACAGTTGATATAGAACAGTGTATAGATAGCACAGTGTATAGAACATCGTGTAGAACACCATATATAGAGAACACAGCGAATATAAAACAAAGTGTATATAATACACACGCAGTTTATAGAGAACAGTGCACAGAGAACTGTGTATAGACCAGTCTTAAATATTATTCATGACCTGGGGTCATCGCACGAAAACGAGGCTAAGCTAAGCAATTTTGTAAACAATGGCTGCACAGAGGGGGTACACGCACGTACACGCGGGTACACGCACGTACACGCAGATACACGCACGTACACGCGGGTACACGGAGATACACGCACGTACACGCAAATACACGCACGTACACGTACATGCAGATACACGCACGTACACGCGGGTACACGGAGATACACGCACGTACACGCACGTACACGCAGGTACACGCACGTACACGCGGGTACACGCGAGTACACGCACACGCAGATACACGCACGTACACGCGGGTACACGGAGATACACGCACGTACACGCAGATACACCGCACGTACACGCGGGTGCACGCACGTACACGCGGGTACACGCACGTACACGCAGATACACGCACGTACACGCGGGTACACGGAGATACACGCACGTACACGCAGGCACAGACACGT
>NW_014577235.1:127265-140080 GCF_000485595.1 Priapulus caudatus
CAAGTTTGGGTTACGGTTGGACCCCCCCCCCCTGGTAAAAATCCTGTACACGACCCTGCACCTAAGGATGTTAAAAAAAAACAAAAAAATTGGTCGGACTCTCCCCCCACTCACCGCTTCGCGGCTCGGGGCGAAGCTTCGCATCGCCATTTTGTAACCCCCCCTCTGCCCAACCTTTGGATACGGCCCTGCTGCGTGTACCCGCGTGTACGTGTGCGTGTACCCCCTCTGTGCGTGCCTGCCTGCATGAGCAGCCATTGTTTACAAAATTGCCTAGCTTTGCCTCGTTTTCGTGCGATGACCCCAGGTCATAAATAATATTTAAGACTGGTCTATAGAGAAAACAGTCTGTCGAGCACCGTATATAGAGAACACGGTGTGGTTAGAGAACGCAGTGTATAGAACACTGTGTATAGAGAACACCGTGGGTAGAATACCGTGTAAGGAGAACACAGTTTACAGAGAACAGTGTGTATAGGGAGCACACAGTTTAGAGAATATAAACGTGGACCAGCGGTTTTCGAGTGTGTTGCAAACTATAGTTAAGTAAGACGTATTTGCCAAAAGTAAAAATACGAAAAAGTCGTAATAGGCTCACGAAACTACACATGAACTCATTTCGTGACTCGCTACGTGCGTACACAACAGGGACTCGCGACGCTGCACACCTGCGCGCATGCTGCGACACGGATTCACCAGCCGAGCAGCACTGCTAACGCGCCTGCCGCTATTAGTCACTCACTTGAACTGAGATGAACTTCATTGGGGGATTAATACCGATTCAAGCATTAGTCCGTGCATGTGTGCACTGGATCTAGCCCAGCAATTCCGCCTGCACTTCGCTGCGCTCTCATAGAATTACCTGCCGATGCGCTAAACACGTTTTAATTTCTATGCAAGCGACACGACTATCGCATCGCTGCACGACAGCGATATCGCCTTACCAGATGAGCACACACGCTCACGCACGCACTCGCACGCACGCATATACTGGAAATTATGCATATAAACGCGCTCACGCACACACGAACATACACACGCACACACATACAAATATATGAGCGCTCTACAAATACAGATTCTACGGATGCGGCCGCAGAGCAAACGCAAACATAACCTGGCAACTGAGCTAAACTTGTATAGATACAAAGCCAAGCGGCCAACCTATACTACGGCAATAGCGCAGGGGAGGAGGACTCGTGGGACATCGTGGCTAACTATTAACAACGTCACCGGCGCGTAACGCCGCTGCAAGCCGATAAACTGGTTCATGTTTAAGCAGCGCCCATTGCTCTTTGAATTACCCGACGGTGGCGGCAATTCCAAAATACGTATTTAAAGGCCATCGAAATCGGTCGGCTGTGACGCGCATGCGTGGAGAAACGCGAGAGAACATCCCGCACACTGATAATTGACAATAATTTACGTAGAATCCGCTGAATAACAACCTTGTTGCTGTGACGGTGGAGTGTGGGGAGACAAGAGAGGCGAAGAGAGCGATGCGAACATAAATGACAAGAAGAGGGTAGATGGGATAAGGACGGTGGTATGGGAAAGAAGGAGGGATGAGTAGGGAGAGGGGGCAGGTGGATGACGGAGCATGTGATAGGGGGCAAAAGAGAAGAAGCTAAAAGGAGTAGTTGACGGATTAACCTATTTACATATACTAACTATCAAAATTGTGGGAGCTAATCTATATCATACTCTGAATGTGTTTTCCCTGAGCAATCCCATAAATACCCATTGTGCGCCAGGTCCGGTCGGAGTGCGTTTGCGTTTTCTCCAAAGCAGGATGTGCGCGTCGAGAGAATTACCTGTAATCTGTGGCATATATACTTTTGTTAGTCTTTTTTATTTGTGTAGATACAAGTTATCATGTCTTTGCCTTGGTATTAAAAACTATTAATATATGGGCAGGGGTAGGCATGAACTCAATAAAAACTCTCACCTATTCCGTAGTAAAAAAAGTTAACTATTATTGTCGTGAGAGGGCGGTGCCTGTCATTGGTTAGGCAGCTCTTACTGCTCACGTGGTAATAGCAGAAGCTATGGCGCAGCTGTGATTTTATCCAGATGACAACGACTTGACATAACGGTGTCACGTAGTAACAACTGTAATTTCACATGAACATCCGCGTTAAAAACTTGTTTTTCCTCAGACGTGCGCGATGATTCATACAACATCAAACTCAATTACGTGCGCAGTTTAATTCAATGTCGAGTAAAAAGTGCCAACGAAACGCAATGGTTGCGTGACGTCGGCGGAGCGTACGTGACGTCATCCGAGGGTACGTGACGTCGATTAAGGTTGAATGACGTCATATAAGATTTAAGGATATCGCGTAGGGGTCTATATTAACGTTAGATAACGTGGATACAGTGACGTGGTATGTGTCCGGGTATGTGACGACAGATGAGAGATCATGACGTCATGTCAGAGTTGATGACCTTACGTAGATGTGAAGTGCAACGGTTATTCACGGCTGGTCAGAATGACTTTCTCTTCATCTCTCCCCCCCTCTCTCCCCCCCCCCTCTCTCTCTCTCTTTCTCTCTGTTTCACTCTCGGTCTTTCTCGCTCCCCTCGTCTATTCTTGGCTTCCATACCAGGTCCTGGTGTCGTATATATTTGTTATGGATGAGCCACACTCGTAGCACCCTCTATCGAGTAAAACACTTCTCAGCGCCCTCTATATTAACCATAGGTGAACCGCATCTATTCTGACACATTTTTACTAGTAACCTAGCACACTAGAAAAATACATTAACATGTCTATATTCTACGTATATTCCATATCCTCCGTAATCTATATGTTTAGTCTCTTCTCTCTCTCTCTTCGCCGCTTTCTCTTCCCCACGCACTATGTGTCTCGCTCTCCGTCTCTCTCGCCATTACTCTTTTTCTCTCTCCTGTTTTTTCTCTTTCCGGCTCTCTCACTTTCTCTTTCTCTCTGTTAGTGTTCGCACTTAGCACGCAGAAACCGAGACTGTCAAATTCAATGTTAAGGCCACGTGTAAACGTATATGCGTTCGCGTCTCGGATATGCGGTCAAAATAGATAGTTGGCCAACTATCAAGCCCTGGTGTGAAATAACAGTCGGTCGTGTTTAGCCGTACATTCTATCTAGTAGAAGAGCGGAGAATAGCTGTTGTGTAGAACGCCCACCATGTCAGCAGCATGTCGATATTAAGTTGTGTAAACACGGGGCGAATTGAATCGATGTTTTTTTGTGTAAAAATAAATAAATATCCGATACCCGGCAGTTGGCTAAATTTTTCAAGTAGAAATTTTTTATATGCTTTACCGTCAGGCTGTCTATAGCTTGCTTGTAAATGTTCCGGTTACACTGTAGTTCGATGGTAGTTTATTTTTGCCTTTTGTTTGGCGTATCGTATGTCGTTCCGGCACGGTTAAAACTTGTTTCGGGATTAATCTAGTTTAACACGTTGTTTACACACAGATATGCACGCGAACATGATTGCGTCATTACTTGTTTACTCTAGGAGTTTCATGGCTGAAGCCTGAACAGATTTCTAGAAAAGGAAGAAGGCGAAGCAATTTCGTGACCTGACCGAGTAATAACGAGGAAATACGTTTATAACAGTGTAAGGAAAATTAGGCTGGATATAGGAAGGAGTATATTACTATATCTATTGTACTTATTATATGTTTTTTTACACTTCGTTATGCGTATTTTTCTCCCGAATCTTGTGGTAAAGCTGGCTTTCTCTCTCTGCGGGCTGGGGTTCCGATAGGGACGTGTCGTAATTCACGCTTATCAGTTGAACTTTGATTTCTGGTTAGGCAGCGGTGACAGAATATATCAACCACCAGGTGGTAGTGTTAGGCAGCGGTAAAGAAATATTAACCACCAGGTGTCACTGTTAGGCATCGGTGGATGAATATAAACCACCAGGTGGCAGTGTTAGGCAGCGGTGGAGGAATATCAACCACCAGGTGGCAGTGTTAGGCAGCGGTGGAGGAATATCAACCACCAGGTGGCAGTGTTAGAGTGGCAGTGTTAGGCAGCGGTGGAGGAATATCAACCACCAGGTGGCAGTGTTAGGCAGCGGTGGAGGAATATCAACCACCAGGTGGCAGTGTTAGCAGTAGTAGAGAAATATCAACCACCATGTGTCAACGTTGGCTAACGGTTATCAGCCACCAGGTGTCGTTGTTAGCCCCGCAGTGACCATTACTAGGTGTAAACACATTAGAACGCCCTCTTCCACGATGATGACGTAATGCGAGCGCTGCGATGTCGCCACTGTGGAGCATTCCAGCTGTAATGATGTGTGAGCATACACGCGCCATACACGCCTGTGACGTCATCAGTCGGCGCCGCTACCTCTGTGTATACTTCGCGCATTGCCTTCCAAATTTTTGTTTGTGACGTCACGTCGCGTCACGTGGCCCGCGGTCATTCCAACGACTCCGGTCACCGTCGCTCGACGCCGCTCGATCGACTGGCTGCGCCTGGTGCCTTATATAAGGATGCGGTTCGGCGCGCAGATAGAATTTCCCGTCGTTATTTTTGGCTTCGCGCGGCAGCGGCAGCAGCGGAGAAACGCCAGGCGCTGTGATGCAACACGGGGGGATGCACGCCGACGCTGCAGTACCGACAGACGATGTGCGTTTTTAATGGACGAACGTGCGCCCGATACGTGCGTCACGCCGACAACTGAATGGACGAGTAGGGCGAGGAGGAGCGAGAGAGAGCGAGAGAGAGAGACGGAGAGACGAACAGGGTTGACGTCGTCTCCCGGGTTACGGTCAGTGAAGCGCTGTTTGCACGTTTATACTACGGTACGCGTACACCTCTACATCCTGCATCCCACGTCTCGTGTGTGCGTTTATGTGCGTGCGTGTGTATTTATGTGTACGTGCATCTGTACTCGTGTATGTGCGGAAATTTATGTGTGTGTGTATGTGTGTATGTATGTGTATATGCGTGCAATTGTGCATGTGCGCGCGTGCGTGCGTGCGTGAGTGCGTGTGAGCATCTCAAACGTCTGCGAGCATATATTTACGCAATACGTGAGTTGTAGCAGCAGCCGGTCAGTTAGTGAGAGAGAGAGAGAGAGAGAGAGAGAGAGAGAGAGAGAGAAGAGAGAGAGAGAGAGAGAGAGAGAGAGGAGATGCTGAGCGCGCGCGCCGCGTGTTTTCTGCTGCAGATGACATTTGGAACAGACGTGCGGGTCTGTTGGCTGAGTTACAGCATCATTCAGCTTCAATTCATCGACATAGTTGCTGCGATGCGGTTGCACATTCACGCCGCGCTTTCGCGCCTACTGGATGGCCTTACGCCGGCACGCGTTTTATCAGCATTCTCGGGCGCATTTTCCTTCTCCTTTCCGCACGTGGCTCGTGCTTATTACTAGTGTCTTGCTGGCACCTCACAGCTACTGGTGGACCGGCGCTGCTGGGCAACCTCACAAAGCTACTGGTGAGCCCGGGGCATGCCTGGAACCTCACCAGCTACTGCGGTGACCCGGCGGGTCATGCTGGCAACCGTCACAAGCTACTTGGTGATCCCGGCGCTTCTGGCGAAGCTCACAAGTACTGGTGACCCTCGGAGCGCATGCTGATCTCTCTCTGCAACACAGCAGCTATGGTGACCCGGGCATGCTGGCAACTCTTCACCAGTCTGGTGACGGCGCGATGCTTGGCTAACCTCACAGCTACTGGTGCACCGGCGCATGCTGGCACCTCACAAGCCTACTTGGTGACCCGGCGCATGCTGCGTAACATTCACCAGGCTACTAGGTGACCGCGCATTAGCCTGGCAAACCCAGCAGCGACTGGGGACCCGGGTATGCTGGCGAACCTCACCAGCCCTAGCTGGTGACCGGCGCATGCATTGGCAACCTCTACCAGCTACTGGGGAGCCGGACGCATGTGGCAACCTCACAAGGCTAGTGGTGGACCGGCGCATGCGCTGGAACCTCACCAGCTACTGGGTGACCCGGCGCATGTAGGCAACCTAAAGCTACTGGTGACTGGCGCATTGACTGGCAACCTCAAGGCTACTTGGTGGACTGCGCGCTGCTGCAACGTCACCCGCTACTGGTGACCGCGCCATTGCGGGCAACCGTTCACCAGCAGCTTGCGCAATCTTGAGCACTTTGTGCACACACCGCTGTCTTCACGGACAGTTATTACCGTTCGGCAACCTCAGTAGGTCTCTGGTAACATGAGTCCTGCTGGGGCAGGACCGTCGGCGCTGTCGGCTGCCAATCTGAAAATTGCTGGCAACCTCATTTAGCTACGAACAATCCCACTTTGGACTGCGAACCTCGCTTGTCAACTGTCACCTTTATTGCTACTGGCTTAAGTCTTTAGTCGTGTACTTGAGCTCAGCGGTTATTGGAACCTCGTGATATTGGCAACCTCAGTGCGTGATTGCCGCTTATTCTAAACGTGTACAGTGTACCAACATCGCTCTAGTCGTAAGGAAAATATCAGAGAATTGGACACGATGTAGGAAGTGTTTTAAGGATAGGTGTGCCTTTAATAATACTATGAGTCATGTGAGAGATTGAAATAGAATGTGTACTATCAGCAGACGAACGTTAAAACAGCAGATTTGAAACCATATTGTGTGAATATCACACAGAAGTGAATTAAACTAAACGTGAGCATGAACAGAAGAATAAACGGAGCGACTGAATGATCAACACAAAAGAATTGAACTGATGAAACGTGAAGTTCAACAAGAGGAATGACTGCCATCGTGGAATGTAAGTATCAACACAAATGATAATGTGGAACGTTGAAGATCAATAGAGAGCAGTAACTGTCAACGTGAACATCAACACAAGGAATAAGTGTAAAGACGTTAAGATCAACAGAGAAGAATAACCGTGGGCCGTGAACACAGTACAGAGCGGATTAACTGTTGGAACGTGAACACACACAAGAGGACTAACTGTGGAACTGTGAACATAACTAGAAGAGCAATATTAAGTGTAGAACATGAAGTTCAAAGAGAGATAATCGTGGACGTGAACACCCAAAGATAATGGAATGATAAGTCGTGGAACTGGGTGAATGATTACACGAGAAAAAAATTAATTAATAACAGTGCGAACGTGAACACACACACGAGCCGACTAGCTGTTGGAACGTGAATCTTAGCAGAAGAATATAACTGTAGAAACGTGGAAGATCAATAGACAAGTAACCGTGGAAAGTGACACATAGCAGGCGGATTACTGTGGAACGTGAGGCTCAACGAAGGAATAACGTGGAAGGTGAGCGAGTGCGAGACGAGTGGATAGCAGTGGTCGTAAGATGATAAGCTGTAACGTTGTGGTCGGGGGTGTGACAGGCAGCCGAGCGTCGTGTTGATTGCGTCACTTATTGCGCTAGCTGGAATAACAGTGTGCCGCGCTCTGATGCCCCACGATCAACAGTTAGCAAGCTTG
The DNA here is from genome assembly GCF_000485595.1 of Priapulus caudatus. Lineage (NCBI taxonomy): Eukaryota > Metazoa > Priapulida > Priapulimorpha > Priapulimorphida > Priapulidae > Priapulus > Priapulus caudatus. The sequence goes on from NW_014577235.1 coordinate 134,693, forward strand.
CCACGAGACCTCGCATCGCTTTATTAGTTTAGTGTTTGTCAGGTATATGTTAGACATTTGCATGGTCGCTGGTATGTGCACGGTGGTTGGCGTTGACGGCAGAGGCCTAATTATGGCGTTGAATCGGTAATGAATGAAGTTATCAGGACTATAGGTTTCTTCCATGACTTATCAGTACGAGTAGCGGGATAATTGTAGGAGCAGTATGAGTGTGTGATGTGGTGGCGGTGCTAGTAGGTGTAGTATTGACAGTTAAGTAGTAGCTAGTAGCAGCAACAGTAAGTAGTCGCAGCCCCAAAAAACACAACAGCAGTAGCAGCCTGAGCAGCAGAGAGCCAGGCACAGCGACAGCAGCAGCAGCAGCAGCAGCAGTAGCAGCAGCAGCAGCAGCAGTAAAAGTAGCAACAACAGCAACAGCATCTGTAGTAGTCGTGGCAATAACAGCGTAACAGCGGAGGTGATTTACAGCCCATTAGAATCATTTATTAGAATCATTTACAAAGCACAAGTCAAACATTTGTTATATTTATCCACCACATGTCCCACCGCAAGTATGAGAGCTGCTACTATGCGCCTAGCCCGTAGTCACTGTTTTACCTCACGGTTCCGCCTAACCGCACCCTGCCTCAACGATGGTAGTTGGCCATGTATCTCTATCGCGTGCTACAGCTGTTTCGCTCGTCTGTTCGCCTCATCTCTCTTGGTCTCTGCGCGCACAGCGCACTCGCTATGCGTGTTTGTTCAACAAGCCAAAGCTGCAAAAATAAGTACGGCAAGTTACGCTAAGCTATTCCAAATGTACATTCGCTTGCCATCCGCCGGCGCACATATACTGTTTCTGCTCACAAACAGGATAGTTTGCATCTACTCTCCTCCTTCGCATCGGATATCCAGTTTCCCTCAGGTTCCACGCCGTCTGTTGTACTGCTTGCTACCGAATATCCGGTTTTCACTAGCTTCCTTTACGTTGGGTATTACTCATCCAGACTTCTTCTTGATTTCGGTCATTGAATTTTTATCCTATCTCACGGCAATAATCGAGCATGACAGTAATCTTAAATTGATACTGTTTTTTTGTACATTAGTCTTTACTATTTTAGTTCGGAATCTGGGAGCCGAGACAAATATTCCTTTTACGTGCGCAAAAAATACTTAGCAGGAAAAAAATCCGACGTGTCATCATCGGGAAAATGAATGGTTAAAAGTTGTCTGACGTCAGCGATAGAAAAAAATAGGCGAGTGTTAAACAACATGAAACGAGCGGCGCCACTTGGTTTTTTCACTTATTAATGTGCTTGCCTGCTTGACCCTGCTCCGGTACGCGACGTTCCACCTCAACTAATGCTGGCTCAACCACGATACATGAAGCCTCTATGACCCTGCACACACCAGTGCCAACCTTCATTCAGATATCGAAATCTTGCAGCCACTAGTGCCATGTAGACATCAACACCAACTCACCTGCAGACAGCAGTACCAACTCACCTGCAGACAGCAGTACCAACTCACCTGCTGACATCAATACCAACTCACCTGCAGACAGCAGTACCAACTCACCTGCAGACAGCAGTACCAACTCACCTGCTGACATCAATACCAACTCACCTGCAGACAGCAGGACCAACTCACCTGCAGACAGCAGTACCAACTCACCTGCTGACATCAATACCAACTCACCTGCAGACAGCAGTACCAACTCACCTGCTTAGCCAAGCATCGCGCCGTCACCAGACTGGTGAAGAGTTGCCAGCATGCCCGGGTCACCATAGCTGCTGTGTTGCAGAGAGAGATCAGCATGCGCTCCGAGGGTCACCAGTACTTGTGAGCTTCGCCAGAAGCGCCGGGATCACCAAGTAGCTTGTGACGGTTGCCAGCATGACCCGCCGGGTCACCGCAGTAGCTGGTGAGGTTCCAGGCATGCCCCGGGCTCACCAGTAGCTTTGTGAGGTTGCCCAGCAGCGCCGGTCCACCAGTAGCTGTGAGGTGCCAGCAAGACACTAGTAATAAGCACGAGCCACGTGCGGAAAGGAGAAGGAAAATGCGCCCGAGAATGCTGATAAAACGCGTGCCGGCGTAAGGCCATCCAGTAGGCGCGAAAGCGCGGCGTGAATGTGCAACCGCATCGCAGCAACTATGTCGATGAATTGAAGCTGAATGATGCTGTAACTCAGCCAACAGACCCGCACGTCTGTTCCAAATGTCATCTGCAGCAGAAAACACGCGGCGCGCGCGCTCAGCATCTCCTCTCTCTCTCTCTCTCTTCTCTCTCATCTGCCTTCTCTCATCTCTCTCTCCCTCTCTCAATCTCTTCTGCTCTTCTCTCTCACTTAACGTGAACCAGCGTCTGCTGGCTACAACTCACGCTATTGCGTAAATATATGCTCGCAGACGTTTGAGATGCCTCACACGCACCTCCACGCACGCACGCCACGCGCGCACATGCACAATTCGCACGATATACCACATAACCATACACCATACACCACACACATAAATTTCCAGCACCTACACGAGTACAGCATGCACACGTACACACTAAATACACCACGCACGCCACACTAAACGCACACACGAAGACGTGGGATGGCAGATGTAGAAGGTGTACGCGTACCGTATATAAACGTCGGCAAGAACAAGCGCACTTCACTGACCGTAACCCGGCGAGAACCGAAAGTCAACCCTGTTCGTCTCTCCGTCTCACATCTACTCAGCTCTCTCCTCGCTGCCTCCATCGCCCTAACCGTCCATTCATTGTCGGCAGTGACGCAACCTACGGGCGCACGTTCGTCCATGTAAAAACGCACATCGCTCTTGCTCGGTACTACGCAGCGTCCGGCGTGCATCCCACCGTTTGCAATCACAGCGCCCTGGCGTTTTCCGCTGCTGCATCGCCGCCGCGCGCACCAAAAACATAACGACGGAAATTCAACTCGCGCGCCCGGAACCGCATCCTTTATATAAGGCACCCTCAGGCGCAAGCACAGTCGGATCGAGGCCGGCGTCGAAGCCGACGCGTGACCGGAGTCGTGGAAAATGAACCGCGCGGCCACGTGACGCCGACGTGACGTCACAAACAAAAATTTGGAAAAGCCAATGTCGCAAGTACTACACAGAAGGAGCGCGCGACTGATGACCGTCACATGCGTGTATAGGTCACGCATCCATCGACAGGCTGGAAGCTCCCACAGTGCGACATCGCAGCGGTCAGCATTACTCATCATCCGTGAAAGAAGGCGCTTTCTAATGTGTTTACACGCTAGTAACTGGTTACCAGTGCCGGCCTAACAACGACACCTGGTGGCTGATAACCGTTAGCCGCAACGTTGACACATGTGGTCTGATATTTCTCTACTACTGGCTAACACTGCCACCTGGTGTTGATATTCGCATGCCAAGCCGGCTGCTAAACACTGGCCACCTGGTTGATATTCGCTCCCACCCTGAGCCAACACTTGGCCACCTGGTGGCTTGATATTCCCTCCACGCGCTGCCTTAACACTGCCACCTGTGGTTGATATTCCTACCACGCGCCTACAGCTGCCACGCTGGTGGTATATTCAATCCACGTAGTGCTAACAGTGACACCATGTGTTAATGATTTCTTTACCGCTGCCCTAACACTACCACGCTGGTGGTTGATATACTTCTGTCACCGCTGCCTAACCAAAATCAAACTTCCAACTATGAAGCGGACATTTTAACGACACTCCCCTCAATCGGAACCCCAGCCACGCAGAGAGAGAAAGCACTTTAGCCAACAAGATCGGAGAACAACGTACGCATAACGAAGTGTAAAAAAACATATAATAAGAACAATAGATATAGTAAAATATAACATGCCCTCTCCTATATCCCAGCCTAATAATTTCCTTACACTGCTTACTAAACGTATTTCCTGCCGTTAATTACTCGTCAGCGTCACGAAATGCTTCGCCACCTCTCTCTCTTTTCTAGCAAATCTGTTCAGGCTTAGCCATGAAACTCTAGAAAACAAGTAATCGACGCAATCAGTTCGCGTGCGATATCTGTGTGTAAACAACGTGTCTAACTAGATTATCCAAACAAGTTTTAACCGTGGCCAGACCGACATACAACCCAAACAAAAGGCAAAAATAAACTACATCGAAGCTACAGTGTAAACGAACATTACAGCAAGCCTATAAGAGCAGCCCTGCACGGTAACCGCATATAAAAAATTTCTACTTGAAATTTAGGGGGCCACTGCGTATCGGATATTATTTATTTTTTACACAAAAAAAACATCGATTCAATCGCCCGTGTTAAACAACTTAATACGAATGCTGGCTGACATACGTGGCGTTCTAGCACAACAGCTCTCCTCCCTCTTCTACTAGATCGAATGTACGGCTAACACGACCGACCGTTTATTTCCACGCAGGGCTCTGATAGTTGCCAACTATCCTATCTTGACGCATACTCGCGAGACGCGACCCGCATAACGTTTACAACGTGCCTTAACATCTCGAATTAGACATCTCGTTCTCCTGCGTGCTTAAAGTGGCGAACAACTAACAGAGAGAAAGAGAAAGTGAGAGAGCCGGAAAAGAGAAAAAACAGAGAGAGAAAAAAAGTAAATGGCGAGAGAGACGGAGTAGCGAGACACCTAGTGCGTGGGGGAAGAGAAAGCGGCGAAAGAGAGCAAGCGAAGAGACTAAACAATAATTACGGAGATATGGAATATACTAAGACATATAGACATGTTAATTATTTTCTAGTGTGCTAGGTCTACTAAGTCAAAATGTGTCAGAAAAGATGCGGTCACCTATGGTTCATAATCAGAGGGCGCTGAAAGTGTGCCTTACCTCGATAGAAAGGGCACGATGTGGCTCAATCCATAACAAATATTAATACGACACCAACCTGGTATGGAAGCAAGAATAGACGAGGAGCGCGAAGACCGAGATGAAACAGAGAAGAGAGAGAGAAGAGAAGGGGAGACGAGAGGTGGGGGAGAGATGAAGAGAAAGTCATTCTGACAGCTGTGAATAACTCGTTGCACTTCAACATCTACGTAAGCGTCCTCAACTACCTGACCTGCACGTCATGATCTTTCCTCTGTCGTCACATACCCGGATACATACCACGTCCACTGTATCCACGTTCATCTAACGTTAATATTGCCCGATATCCTAAAATCATTACATGACGTCATTCAACGCTAATCGACGTCTACGTACTCTCTGGAGACGTCACATACCGCTCCCCGACTCACGCACGCATTGGTTTCGTTAGCACTTTTACTCGACATTGAATTAAAACTGCGCACGTAATTGAGTTTGATTTATGAAATGCCTCCGCGCACTCTGTTGCCCGCTGGGAAAAAACAATTTTAACCGCGGATGTTACTGTGAAAATTCCAGTTGTTAC
>NW_014577235.1:140105-149321 GCF_000485595.1 Priapulus caudatus
CGAGAACTAGAACACGCCCCGCTCCCGGCACGCACCATGACGTGGTTCTGTGAGCCTAGTTAAACGGCGACGAGCAGCTTGATGATGGGTTTTGTGATGCTTGATTAGACCGCGACATTACATGCTCTCTCCGCGGCGGCCCGGCCACCGCGCGGTCTCGATCTGAGTCCCTTTGACGCTTCTCTTATTCTACTCAAGCAGCGGCATGGCTTGCGCGTCATAAGCGAGGCACGGGGCTGCGGCAGAACGTGTTTAACTAGCGCCTCAGCTACTTTCCCACAACGGGTTTAACTGTGAAGTCACCCAGGTTTCTTCCTAGTTGCGTCCAGGACATTTCGTTCGGGATGCTGGACGTTAACTCCTCGTTACCACATCGTAAAGGAATCATACCTCTCGGTCAAATAAACCACGAACGAAGCAAGATAGAGCTCTAAATCGATCTAACACTGTGGAATTGCCCCCCAGTAGAAAAGCTTACATTCGAAATTAGTCCAGAGAGCGAAGAAGAATGAGTTCCGAGTACGAGCTGCTAAAATGAAAAATAGCACGCCGGATACACTTCGCGGATTGTTCACCAATGGCGGCCTAGATCCGGGCTAACATGCAGGCTCTAGTCATACGGCACATGACCTCACGTATTTACACAACCTCACAAATTCATCGCATCACTAAATACCATACTAATAATAAAGCGTATCTAAATATAGCCCGAGCGCACGCCAAAAACGAAACTTGTTTAACAAATTGCGTTCTAAAAAATATTCTTATTGCTTACCGCGTGTTGACTTCACGGCCGCTACGCCGGCGGAGAAGCGATCGCTTGAGCATGAAGCGCCGGACCTGCAGTGGAATGGCACGCATCACCTGGCCCCATCTAGCTGCTAGCAGGTGTGCGGTACATAGCACAGGCAGTGTGCAGGCAGAAGGCAGGCACAGTGTAAAAGAGACAGCCTAGCCCACAATAGCCTCATATAGTACAGTGAATAGTATAATACACTACATATATATAGTATACTATATATATATATATATATATATTCGCAATAACGCACCGTAACAGGGACGAGGATGAGATCCCTATGATGTAAGCAACCCACGGCTACAAAAGCATCTAGTTTAACCACCTTTACACTTTCTTACATGCGCAAGCTGCTGATGGTGTGAAAGACGATCTCCAATTATGATATAAACTATGGACGGAATATCTCGCGCTTTCGCCTCGTTCTCTTTCTCTCTCTCTCTCTCTCTTTCTCTTTCTTGTTTTTCTCACTCTCTCTCTCTTTCTGGTCTCTCTCTCTCTCTCTCTCTATATATACTATAATATCGCAAATACCACCGTAACAGTGATGAAAATGAGCATCTAGTTAATGAAGCAACCACGGCTTACCAAGCGCCTATTACTCACCTTTTACACTTTCTTACATTCAAGGCTCTGACCTTTTGTTTTTTTTCTTTTTTTCTTTTCATTTAAAAGAAGATTTTAATTATTGATATAAGGAGGATTTGTCATTCATACGCTTCCTGATATATATATATATAATAGTATACTAACTATAATTATCCCATAATATTATATATATATAAAATCATACGCGAACACACATGTAGATAAAAACAAAGTCAAATAATAACACAAATAACACCGGTCAATATAAACACCAGTAACCTAATTATTTGACTTTGTTTATATAGGTATTTATTAGCTCTTGATATATATATATATATGCATGTCGGTGGAGCTACCGGCCCAGCTGACCTCTTGTGGGCTGTGCTTGTCCGAGCGGGGTGTATGGAGTCAGCCAGCACCACAAGCGACAACCGTACCCGCCACGCCTGCGCTTCCAGGCTTAACAAACCGCTGAACTTCGAAACTAATAATATCTATCGCTGCCCGGCACACAGTGCATCCACGCTGGGTCGGCAAGCCGGAAGAGAGAGAGATGCTGTACAGTGAAGCCATGGGCGTGATTAGCAGCGCAAACACCCATACTGCGAGGGCGTACATACCGTACCTAATTTCTCCATCCACGACCTCCGTCATGTCCCTACATAGCAGCGCAGGAGCAACCGTTACGCCTATATCTATAAAATCCCGTCATCCCCCCCACCCCGAACCTGAGAGGAGAGGTTACAAAACGAAGAAAGTCGAAGTAATTGATCACGCTATTACCGGAGATAAATAGGTGCGCGCTCTCGTGATCGGCTCGCCGGGGTTATTACAGCGCTGAACTTAAACAGCAGGCTATAAATAGGGCAGATGGGGTCGTTGTCGTATCAGGTACTACAGATATGTACCCGAGGTACAATATATGTATTACACAAGTGCTTACCTGACCAATGCTTGTTTCTACATAACCCGTACCCGCTGCGCTCCATAATATGTACCAGGCGGGAAGGTCTCGTTCAGTCACGTGGTACTTGTCGTCAAAAGCCCGGAAGAACGGTACCTAACATAGGAAGAATTTAGCGCTTATCTGATTGGCTGCACTTTGGCCCAAGATGTCAGCCCTCATGACTTGTACCAAAATCCCAGCTGCAACTAGGGGCAGCGGCGTCTCCCAAGTCCGAAAGGCGCCGAATTATTTTTAGAATTAGGATAGCGGTTAGGGTTAGGGTTAGATTAGGGTTAGGGTTCGGGTTAGGGTTAGCGGTAACTGATTTCTATATCCACAACTTATTTCATACTAATAATGCCGCCATCTAGCGGATTACGTATCTCTCCCCTGAAACCTACTAGGTTCGAACTTGCGGAGACCCGCGCTGCCCCTTAGAACCTAGAGCATTCCAAAATCCCGAATCATTTCCAAAAAACCCTCGCAGGTCAGCTGTACAGACTAATCTGGTCCAACGAACAAAACAAAAAGTGGAACAAAACGTATTGCGGTATAGAGGCCCCTTACACTGCATATCTGATACCGTAAATACTGGCCCGTATACGCCGAAACGATACGCAAATCGCTATTATCATTTCTACCTAAACCAAAACCCGGGCAGCTATAAGCTCCCCACACCCGTCTCATAACTTAAGATTTAAGATGAAATAACACATTTGCAACAAAGAATTGCACATTTATAGTGATATTATATGTTATTAATGAGTAAGAATATGTGTTTTTCTTGCGAAAATACATCAGAAAACTTACTTATCTAAACAGTCATAAACCAATAAACAAACATTTACAAATGGCGTTTTTCTCTTTTTTGAAGGTTTACGACATTCTGGTACTTTATCGGCTGCGTCTTCATTAAGCCTGCCGCCGGGGCCCAGGGTACGTTATGCTAAACACAAGCAGTGCCATATAGGCCCTGAGAAGATACAGTCTTGGCCGTACATTAGTGTATACATATTACGTACCTCGGGTACATATCTTGAGTACCTGATACGACAACGACCCTCCAGAATAAATAGAGCAGGTGTACTGATGTCCGCAAGGGTTTGCGTACTGATGTCGTGATAAGGTTGGCGTTGATGTGCTGTAAGCGCGTTTCCGGTAGCTGCATGTCCGTAGAAAGCGTTGCGTACGGGATGTCCGTAGAAAGGTTTGGCTACTGCATGTCTGTAGATGAATTCGTGTTCGGTGCTCTGCAGGAGGGTTGGTACTGATGTCCGTGTCAGAACCAAGTTGGTACTGCATGTCTAGTGATGCAGTTGGTGTTGCGTGTCTGCAGGGCGAGATTGGTACTGATGTCTGCCTAGAAAGTGGCGCCTGACTGTTTGTAGACAGTTGGTGTTGGTGTCTGTATGGCGTCGGTACTGGATGCCTGCAGCGTGATGCTGTTGGTGTCTGCAGGCAGGGTTGGTACTGATGTCTGTAGCGTTAGTTAGTGCTTGGTGTCTGCAGAGGGAATGATAGCTGATTGTCTGCTAGGACCGTTGATACTTATTCTGTAGGAGGTTGCGTACTGCGTGTCTGCAGCACCTCACCAGCTACTGGTGACCCGGCGCATGCTGGCAACCCCAGCAGCTACTGGTGACCCGGGTCATGCTGGCAACCTCACCAGCTACTGGTGACCCGGCGCATGCTGGCAACCTCACAAGCTACTGGTGACCCGGCGCATGCTGGCAACCTCACCAGCTACTGGTGACCCGGCGCATGCTGGCAACCTCACAAGCTACTGGTGACCTGGCGCATGCTGGCAACCTCACCAGCTACTGGTGACCTGGCGCATGCTGGCAACCTCACCAGCTACTGGTGACCCGGCGCATGCGGGCAACCTCACCAGCTACTGGCAATCTGAGACTTGCTGACAACCCTGGTTTCCACGGACAGTCTTATACCAGTTGGCAACCTCAGTAGTCCATGGTAACATGAGTCCTGCTGGCAACCTCAGCATCGGCTGCCAATCTGAAAACTGCTGGCAACCTCATTAGCTACGAACAATCCCACTTTGTACTGCCGACCTCGCTGTCAACTGTCACCTTTATTTGCTACTGGCAATCTTAGTCGTTACTGGCAGCCTCAGCGGTTATTGGCAACCTCAGTGGATATTGGCAACCTCAGTGGTTATTGCCGCTATTCTAACCGTGTACAGTTACCAACATCGCTCTAGTCTAATGAAAATAATCAGAGGAATGGCACGATGTAAGGAAGTGTTTAAAAATGGGCCTTTAATCAATACTATGAAGTCATTGAGAGAATTGAAATAGAATGTGAATATCAGCAGAGAACGTAAAAAACAGCAGATTTGAATAACCATAGAATGTGAATATCAACAGAAGTGAATAACTAAAACGTGAGCATGAACAGAAAGGAATAACCGGAGGACGTGAAGATCAACACAAAAGAATAACTGTGAAACGTGAAGATCAACAAAGAGGAATGACTGCACGTGGAATGTGAAGATCAACACAAATGAATAACTGTGGAACGTGAAGATCAATAGAGAGCAGTAACTGTCAAACGTGAACATCAACACAAAGGAATAAGTGTAAAACGTGAAGATCAACAGAGAAGAATAACCGTGGAACGTGAACACATACAGAGCGGATTAACTGTGGAACGTGAACACACACAAAGAGGATTAACTGTGGAACGTGAACATAACAGAAAGCAATATAAGTGTAGAACATGAAGTTCAACAGAGAAGAATAACCGTGGAACGTGAACACCCAAAGAAATGAATATAAGTGTGGAACTTGAAGATTAACGGAGAAAAAATAATTAATAACAGTGGAACGTGAACACACACACAGAGGACTAGCTGTGGAACGTGAACATCCACAGAAAAGAATAACTGTAGAAAGTGAAGATCAATAGACAAGAATAACCGTGGAAAGTGAACACATACAGGGCGGATTAACTGTGGAACGTGAACATCAACAGAAAGGAATAACCGTGGGAGGTAAACATCAACAGGAAATGATAAGCACTTGGTCGTAAAATGATAAGCTGAACGTAGTGGTCGGTGTTGACAGCAGCCGAGGTCGTGTTGATGCGTCACTATTGCCGCTAGCTGACAAACAAGTGTGCCGCCGCCATGCATCCCCACGACACGCTAGCAAGCTGCCACGAGCTCGCATCGCTTATTAGTTAGTGTTGTCGGTATATGTAGAATGCCATGGTCGCGGTATGTGCACGTGGTTGGCGTGACGTCAGGAGTCCTAATAATCCGAATCCGGTAATGAATGAATTTATCAGACTACTAGGTTTCTTCCATTACTATCAGTACGAGTAGCTGGGATAATTGTAGGAGCAGTATGAGTGGTGATGGTGGTGGCGGTGCTAGTAGGTGTAGTATTGACAGTAGTAGTAGCAGTAGCAGCAACAGTAGTAGTCGCAGCAACAACAACCACAACAGCAGTAGCAGCAGCAGCAGCAGCAGCAGCAGCAGCACCAGCCGCGAGCACAGCTGACTAGAGCAGCGTCTGGGTTGTGTGGGCATAACCATGGGCTAGCGGCAGCTCGGGCTTAGCGCGAGGGGGCTGGGGCCGGCGGAGTACGCGTACAGCACAGTTATGCGGGTGTGGGGGGTGGGTCAGCGGATGGCTGGATTGGGAGCACGCGAGCAGCAAGCCAGCAGTCTGATGTCAGCTCGATGCGGGCTGGAGCGCAGCAGTACTAAGTGCCACCAACGAGCAACAGCAATGCTGTAGTAGCGTGCCATAACAAGCGCGCACAGCGGCGGAGGTGATTTACAGCCGATTAGATCATTGATTAGATCATTGGACACAAGCACAAGTCAAAGCTTTTGTTATATTTACCCACCACTGTCCCCAACCGCAAGTATTGAGGCGGCTACGTATGGCGCTACGCCCGTAACGTCCACTGTTTTTTACCTCACGGATTCCGCTAAGCGCACCCTGCGCGTCAGAGATGGTGTTTTGGCCATTTGTTCGTCCCTATCGGCGCTGGTCATGCCTGCTTTCGCCTCGTCTGTTCGCCGGGGGGTGGTGATCTCTCTTGGGCTTGCGCTTGGCGCACAGCCGCATCGCTATGCCGTGGTTGCTTCCAAGCCCAAGCTCGGCACAATAGTCGAGTACGGCGCAAGTTACGTAAGCTCTTGCCAATGTACATTCGCTTGCCTATCCGCCTGGCGACATATACCTGTTTCTGCTCACAAACAGAGATAGGTTTCGCATCTCTACTCCTCCGTCCTTCCGCATCGGACATATCCGGCTTTCCCTCAGGTTCCGGCCGTGTGTTGTACTGCTTGGCTACCTGGGGATATCCGCGGTGGGTGGGGTTGGTTGGTTGGGTGCCGTTTTCACTAGCTTCCTTTCACGTTGAGGTAATTATCATCCAGCTGGGAGGTTGCTGGTCCTTGATTTGCCGGGTCATTGAACTTTTGTATCTATCTCACGCGGCCAATAATTGCGAGCATGCGAGGGGATGCTTTAGAAATTGATACTGCCTTCGTGTTGTACAATTAGGTCTTGTAGGGGGGTATGTTTATGGGTGGTTCTTTGGGTCGAATCTTGCGGAGCCGAGGACCAAATATTCCTTTTACGTCGCGCGCAAAAAATACTTCTCTTAGCAGCGGCAAACACAAAATCGACCTGTGAGGGCGAGCGTGTCATCATCGAGGAAAATGAATGGTTAAAAGTCTGTTGACGGCAGCGATAGAAAAACATAGGCTGAGATGCGTTAAACGAACTGAAACAGGGAGACGGCCGCCACTTGTTTTTCCTTATATTAATGTGCTTGCCTCTTTGACCCTGCCTCTCCGGCTCGTCATCCGTTCCACGACGTCAAACTAATGCTGGCAGCTCACACCAGCGATACGCTGAAAGCTCTATGACCTGCACCATGCAGGTGCCAACCTTCATTCAGATACTCGAACATCGCTGTGCAGCCACTACGTCGCCACTGGTAGACCATCCCACACTCAAACTCACCTGCAGACAGCTGTACCAGACTCAGCCTGGCAGACCGCACAGTCACCAACCTACACTGCTTGACATCCCATACAACTCACCTGCAGACAGCGAGTACAACTCACTGCAGGACCGCAGTCAACCACTAGCGTTGCTGACATCAACACCACTCACCTTGCAGACAGCGTACCGCCTCACTCTGCAGACAGCCAGCTACGAAGCTCACCCTGCTGACAGCAGTACCATCTCACCTGCTGACAGCAGTACCAACTCACCTGCAGACAGCAGTACCAATTAACTCACCTGCTGACAGCAGTACCAACTCACCTGCTGACAGCAGTACCAGCTCACCTGCAGACAGCAGTACCAACCCTCCTACAGAAATCAGTATCAACTCCCTACAGACATCAGTATCAATTCCCTGCAGACACCAACACTAACTAACCTACAGACATCAGTACCAACCCTCCTGCAGACACCAACAGCAACTCACCTGCAGGCATCAGTACCGACCCCATACAGACACCAACACCAACTCGTCTACAAACATCAGCGCCAACCTTTCTACAGACATCAGTACCAACTCTCCTGCAGACACCAACACCAACTCATCAACAGACATCAGTACCAACTTTTCTACGGACATCAGTACCAACCCTCCTGCAGACACCGACACGAATTCATCTACAGACATCAGTACCAACCTTTCTACGGACATCAGTACCAAACCCTTACAGACATCAACGCCAACCTTATCACAGACATCAGTACCAAACCCCTGCGGACATCAGTAACAGCCTGCCTCTATTTATTCTGAAGGGGTCGTTGTCGTATCAGGTACTAAAGATATGTACCCGAGGTACGTATATATGTATACACAAGTGTACCAGACCTGTATCTTCTCAGCATATTATGCACCTTGTGTTTACATAAACGTACCTGCCCCGCGGGCAGCATATGAAACCACGCGATAAAGTACGAGAATGTCGTAAACCTTCAAAACAAGAGAACAAACGCCATTTGTAAATGTTTGTTTTGGTTTATGACCGTTAGATAAGTAAGTTTTCTGATGTATTTTCCAAGAAAAACACATATTTTACTCATTAATATAACATATAATATCACTATAATTGCAATTCTTTGTGCAAATGTGTTATTTTCATCTTAATCTTAAGTTATGAGAGGGTCTGGGCTTATAGCTGCCGGGTTTGGTTTAGGTAGGAAATGATAATACGATTTGCGTATCGTTTCGCGTATACGGCAGTATTAACAGGTATCAGGATATGCAGTGTAGGGGCCTATATACGCAATACGTTTTTGTTCCACTTTTTGTTTATGTTCGTGGACCGATTAGTTTACAGCTGACCTCAGGGTTTTTGGTAAATAATTCGGGATTTTGGAATGCCTCTAGGTCTAGGGGCAGCGCGTCTCCCAAGTTCGAAATAGTAGGTTTCAGGGGAGAGATAGTAATCCGCTAGATGGCGCATTATTAGTATAAATAAGTTGTGGATATAGAAATCAGTTAACCCTAACCCTAACCCGAACCCTAACCCTAATCCTAACCCTAACCCTAACCCTATCCCTAATTCTAAAAAAATAATTCGGCGCCTTTCGGACTTGGGAGACGCGCTGCCCCTAGTCGCAGCTGGGATTTTGGCTACAAGTCATGGAGTCTGACATCTTGCCAAATGCCAGCCAATCAGAAAGCGCTAAATTCTTCCTATGTTATACCGTTTTCCGGCTTTTACGACAATACCACGTGACTGAACGAGACTTCCCGCCTGGGTACATTTATGGAGCGCAGCGGTACGGTTATGTAGAAACAACATTGGTCAGGTACACTTGTGTACATATCTGTAGTACCTGTAGTACGACAACGACCTCATCTGCGTTAGTAACCC
>NW_014577235.1:150665-158717 GCF_000485595.1 Priapulus caudatus
GTAAGGTAGGAGTAATAGTAGTCGTTCGTTAGCGTCGGGTTGTCGTCTACTACAATAGATCTCACTCCTCTCTCTCGTTACGGTCGTATCGTATATATATATATATATATATATATATATATATATATATATATATGTATATATATATTCACTGTATATATGACGCTTTGTCTGCTGTCTCCTTTACACTGTGCCTGCCTTCTGCCTGCACATTGCCCTGTGCTATGTACCACACCTGCCTACAGCTAGATGGGGCCAGGTGATGCGTCCATTCCATGCAGGTGGCGCTTCATCTCAAGCGATCGCTTCTCCGCCGGGCGTAGCGCGTGGAAGTCAAACGCGGTAACAATAATATATTTTTAGAACGCAATTTGTTAAACAAGTTCGTTTTTGCCGTGCGCTCGGGCTATATTTAGATACGCTTATTATTAGATGGTATTTAGTGATCGATGAATTTGTGAGGTTGTGTAAATACGTGACGTCATGTGACGTATGACTAGAGCCTGCATGTTACCCGGTCTACCCCATGGTGAAAATCCGCGAAGTGTATCCGCGTGCTATTTTTCATTTTCACCAGCTCGTACTGGAACTCTTTTCCTTCCTCTCTGGATAATATTAGAATGTAAAGCTTTTCTACTACAATCCACAGTGTTAGATCGATTAGGCTCTATCCTTCCTTCGTTGTCGTTTATTGGACCGAGAGGAATATTCTTTACGATGTGGTAACGAGGTTAAGTCCAGCATCCCGAACGAAATGTTGGACGCAACTAGGAAGAAACCTGGGTTGCCTTCACAGTAAACCCGTTGTGGGAAAAGTAGCTGAGCGTAGTTAACACGTCTGCCCGCAGCCCGTGCTGCTATGGCAACATGCCGCTGCTTGAGTAGAAGAAGAGAAGCGTCAAAACATAAGATGAGAGCGTGGCGGGCCGCGGAAATGTATGTCGCGCTCTATAATCACAAACCCATATCAAGCTCTCGTCGGGTTTAATGCTCACGTCCGTCATGTTCCGGCGCGGTGTTTATTCTCGTTTTGCTCTAGTTCAGACATTTTCGGCAAAGCGCTGGACGCGGGCGCAGTCGACAAGTCGAGAAAAATTAAATGGCACAACGGTAATCATTCCACGCTTGGCCACTAGGCAGTCTACCTGTTCAGGTTGCTTTACAGGCCTAGATCGAGATTGATCTCTATCTCTGCCTCTGGGTTCCTCTAGTGACCTGGTCTGTTTACGTAGAGAACTCGTGTAAATGATTACAAACTTTATGTTCCACGCTTCAGGTGCCGCTATGATATTCAAGGATGGTATGTCCTGGATAGTAGCTCTCAAAAATCTGCTGGCGGACATAATTCTATATATATAAGTTACACAAATCAGAGCAGCAGACAGTGCCGGTAGAGCCGGTATCTTTCCTCCTTAAAACCAGGAACCCGCCCAACCAGTAAGTGGGCGGCATTCAAGTACGAACGGGATACCCCACTGTTAATTCTCCCGCCGTCTACCCTTTCGCGCGTACCATTTAAATTCGACCTTGTACCGCTGACCTTTTTCTATGGCGAGCTCGGGAGTTCGGCGATAGTGGGACAGCATGGGGGGAGACGATGACGATAGTTGGGCAGCTAGGCGGGTGTAAGATCGAGGAATGGAAAGTGCGAGCGCTGACAGACTGACACGAACAACACGTCTACATGCCGGCAGGGCGGGGGATGGCGGCCTCGTGGAGAGTCTGGACCCCCTATAAACATACTTGACCTATAGGTGTTGAACAACAGTAGAAGGCGTCCATAGGCGGCAGGCCTGAATAAGCATCGAACATTAAATAAAAATACTCACACTGTTACTTCGATTACACAACATACACTTTATTCATGTTAAATAAAACTACAGACACATGCTATACGCCCCGCGAAAAACTTGCCACAGCTATATGATGCGAATTTCTGCAAAGTTGTCTGAACACATTTCAAACACAAAAATGGTCGCTGTGGCTACGGCAATGTTGACGAAAGGTACGATACCAACAAGACATTTTTTTATGCTTTCTAGACGTCGCCGAGGATTTAACTTGCATGCATATGCCATTTATTGCACGCTTGGAGTTGCGAATTTGGCAAAAAGCCAAAAAATACCTTTTCTAGAGACGAAATAGTGCGAAATAGGCTTACTGTTGTACGCCTCATATAACGCGGCAGCAGGGAGACAGAGAGATAGAGAGAGAGAGAGAGAGAGAGTCGGGAGAAAGAGTCCAAGAACACTGGAGCAAATTTCGACTGTTCAAAATAGCTTTTAGTCTGCCACTTTGCAACTATATCGACCCACATTCCTCCGTTACCATGCACGCACTTTAAAGAGAAAATGTCCTTGTAGAATATCTATTAGTAGCGGTAGTAGCAATAGCAATAGCAGCAACAGCAGCAGCTGTAGTGGTAGTAGTAGTAGTATTACTAGTACTAATAATAATCAAATAATAATAGTCACAATAAATACGTTGACGCAGATATGTGAGCAGTTATGATAGGTCACGTGATCACAACATGGCTTCATCAATGATCGTTCTAATATGACCTATAAGCCATACCTGGTACCATCTATGGAATCATCTTGTTAGAGAAAACTATTTAAACCGATCCTAGCTATAAAGAAGAATTTAAAAATACATAGTAACTAAACCTGTATTTATTTCGCAGAGTATTATTTATTATCAAGAGCGTATAAAGAAGGCCTTCTTTATACGCTCTTGTTATTATCTATAAGAAAATATTGTTCGCGTTACCCGTATGTTATTCCTATTGAGAGCCAACCTAAGAAAAATACAACTGCAAAAGCGCCTAGCAGTAGTTTTAAGTAAACGTTGTTTACGTGTCAGTCACGTGACAGATTGAGTAAGGTTATCGGTGACGCGACACGGGTCGTGACGTCATCGCCGCGCGTAGTAACGCGCGCCACTCTCCGTAACTATCAAAACAAACTGTCGCTCTCCCTCCTCCCTCCGCCCGCGGCAGCTGCCCCGGCCGCGTGCGCATACGCACAGCCATCCAGACACGGCTGCCCTGAGCTATCCGGGTTGATGGGAAGAAAGAGGGAGAGAGAGACGGAGCGCAATGCACGACGAGTGAGCGGCGCAGGCACAGGAACGATGCTGCTGTGGTCGCTTCCCGTACCAGTGTCGGGTAATGCAGCAGCGTGTCGACAACCATAGCTATCTTCTACATATACATGTGCGCCATGTGTGGGATGTCAGCAGACATAACGCCCAGCGCGTGTGCATCAGCAGACAAAGTAGAATAGATGTAACCACGCGAGATGCGTAGCCATGGTGTCGGAACCGATCTTTATATCGTGTGATCTCATACGTTTTGTAGAGAGCATATTCTCCATAGTCAAAAGAACCGTGACGAGGATATGATAGCACTGGACGTCTATCAGGTGGTCAGACCAGCACGGCGGATTGCAGTAGAAATAGAGTATTCCTTACTTATAGTGTTTGTTGCAGGGATCGCGGTACAGTGATATGATTATACACCAGTCTGGCACGTCGTTCGTGGGCCCGTACAAGATCACATGTCTTCATACGAAAATGCGTTTCTATTTCTTTCTTTCTCTCTCTCTCTCTCTCGCTCGCACCCTCTCCCTCTCTCGGTTTCCACAACTACAGAGAGGATGTGAGAAGATAATACACATTCATCTCGTATCAAACAATATTCAACGTACAACGTGAAGCATGAGACATCTAAAGTCTTTATGTATACGATATCACGATTTTCTCTCTCGTTTCTCACAGCAACAGAAAAGATAGAACAAGAACAGAACGGCTGGCCAGGCGAAAACTGCACAAGCAGCTTCTGCGCATGCGTTAAAGGTCATGCTGAACAAATGTCTTCACACCAGCCACTGCAGTTTAACATACGCAAGACGCATAAGACGTCGCTTCGTGGATTCAAAGGTATGATTCTAAAGTAAAAAGGTTAACTAATGATTCTTTTTGCGAGGCAACATCTTCTCCCTGGATAAAGAATAAGGGAGGAATCGCGAGGTCTCGTCTGCCATGCGCTCTCGTCCTACTCACGTGTACTGTCAGTAGTCCGTAAAAAAACTCCCTGTGAACTTCCTTATGAGCTCCTGGTATTATATTCGTTCAGTTATCATGTCTGTATCGTTAGTGTGGCGGTTGATATCACTGAAATAAGCTGATAATATTACCGATGGAATAAGGTAATATAGTACTGATATAAGCTGCATGGTAGTATTACTCATGTTGATATTAGATGATATTGCTGTTGTTATCATGCATAATTGTCGGGTTTATGTATCAATGCGAGAAATTCCGTTACAAATTCCATGTGGGTGAATGTATAATTTAGATTTAAATTTCATCTTTAAAGATTGAATATTTATTTAATCTTTGATATTACAAATATATATATATATATATATATATATATATATAGTGGCATGCGAACGTCCCGTGGTGACGATGGTAGGTACAGTAGTCTCCGCTTTATCCGGACAGATCAAGAACCGTGAAAATTAATGTCCCGATTAAGCGGTGGGCCTAATGAACACATAACGACCCCATTAGAGATTGTTTTTCAAAGACTTTTGCCGTTTTAAGCGATGCGCCCGTTGATCCGTGGCCCGAGAAAGCGGAGGCCACAGCACTAGCAGTCTTAATGAAGGCGAATCAACATGCTTCACAGGCAATTCGCTCCGACCGGGGCTCGCCCTACCCCGCGATTGCCGCAATGTTGTTTTTTGCGAGTTAAGAAGAAACTTTCTGTGCTAGCGGGCGGTGGCGGCTGGCGTTGGAGATATTTTTCTTAGCGCCGCGACAGTCGCCTTCTAATACCGGCTCGCACTGCTACCAGCCGAGGTGTTTCCATCACGTGACGCGAGAAGCATTTCCCGAACTTTGCATTGCAAACTTGCGATATGGGTCACAAACTACGGTTCCGTGCAGGAGTACGGAATTTTCGCTGCCCCGCTTCTTATTCTTCTTCTTTATCCCCCCCCCCTCACGACCGTGACTGTTCGTTTACTTATACACTGAATATTACGCGCAGTAATAGAACGTTGTGACTGTGCGCTTATGTCGCTGCACCCGCTAGAAACTGCATGTAATCAGGAGTGAATAATAGAGAATATAATCTCTATTATTCACTCCTGATGTAATGATCAATAGCAGAAATACTGCGCTACTTTACTGTGCCGGTCTGCTGCTTGTGCCATGGTCAAGATCGGTGTTAGGATTATTGTTGTTCTTATGGTTAGCATTAGTGTTAGAGTTAGTGTTATAGGGTAGGATAACGGTTAGTATTAGGGTTAAGGTTAAAGTTAGGTTAATTGTTAGCGTTAGGGTTAAAGTTAGGGTTATTGTTAGCGTTATTAGGGATAGGGCTAAGCCTAAAGTTAGGGTTAGGGTTAGCGTTAGGGTTAAGGTTAAGGTTAGTGGTGTAATTAAGGTAGTGTCACAGTTGGTATTAGGGTTAGGGTTGAAGTTAGGGTTATGGCTAGTGTTACGGTTAGAGTTATTGTTAGCGGTAATGTTAGGGTGTGCGTGATAGGTAGTTTCATGGTTAGAGTCGAGGTAACAGTTGTGTTATTGTTAGGATTAGGTTTACTGTAATAGGGAGTGTCATGGTTAGAGTCGGGGGCTGGGGTTAGATTGACGACAAGGGTGACTGTGAGCGACCACAGCTGTCATATATGGGAACAACCGCAGCCGGCTGCGCTGGCAGAGAAGCCAATTTCTGGTCAGCCGACAAGCAGGTGTTATAGCCAGTGAAATATATCGTGGGTTAGCCAGGGGAGTAGATGGAGTCGGAGCTAGGTGGAGTGAAGTGTAATTGGAGTGGGATGACATCGTGCGGTGGTTCATTGCGTATTGTTTACGCGTTGCATGCCGACAACGAAGAACGAGTTGTTGCGTGTTCTTACGAGTTGTTACATCCTTGTTGCCTGTCACAAGGAACTACGCGTGCTATGTGAAACACGCGACAACGAACTAGGAGTTGTTACGTGTTGTACGACATCACGAACTAGGAGTTGTTACGTGTTATATGACGTGTGTCGCAATCAACAACAAATTGTTCCGTGTAGTTACGCGTTGTTACGTGCCACAACGAACTAGAAGCTAAGCACCGTGTCACGTCAATAAAACAATGTGAAGGCATAAGGATTTGTGAGTATTGCAAAACTTTGACGTATAGAATATACAATTCAGGACATTCGCTACCCGTCAACGTCGCATTTTCGCTATTCACTACACATAGGTTTCGGTTAGAACAAGTGTTAGTGATAGGACTATGGTTAGGATTAGAGTTCGTGATAGAGCTAGCCTGCTAGGGTTAGGATGCGGGTCGGTGGTAGCGCTAGGATTAGGGTTAGGGTTAGTGGTAGAGCTAGGGCTATGATTAGGGTTAGTGATATGACTATGGTTAGCATTAGGGTTAGTGATAGGGCTAGAGTTCGGGTTAGGGTTAATGTTTGGTGAACTATTTAGTGACTGCTACGCTTAATTAGTATTATCGTTAATGTGGCTGCAAATAGAATTAGCGAGTGAGGTAGAGTTTGGGGTTGTAATTTGTGTGGCGGTTAGCGTTGGTGAGGGTAGGGTAGAGTTAGGGTTGAAGCTAGTGTGGTGGCTTGGGTTGGTGTGGGTCAGATTAAGGTGTGGGTCAGATTAAGGTTGTAGCTACTATGGTTGTTTGGTTGATGTGGGTGGGGTAGAGCTAAGGTTGTATAGCTACTATGGTTGTTTGGTTGATGTGGGTGGGATAGAGTTAAGGTTAGTGTTAGTGTTGCACGTGTGTGCGTGTATGGTGGGCTGCACGCGACATGAGCCTCTCTCTCACCGCGGGAACTGCGCGCTGTTTATTTTTACGAAATGCGAGGAAATATCGTGTATAGATAACGGTGAAAGTGATCCACTTACAGCTGCCTGCTGACGTAGGCGCCGCGTTATGTATAGTTGCCTAGTTACGCAGCTGCCTGCTCGTGTAGCTGCCTGGTTACACAGTTGCCTAGTTACGCAGCTGCCTGCTCGTGTAGCTGCCTGGTTACACAGTTGCCTAGTTACGCAGCTGCCTGCTCGTGTAGCTGCCTAGTTACACAGTTGCCTAGTTACGCAGCTGCCTGCTCGTGTAGCTGCCTGGTTACGCAGTTGCCTAGTTACGCAGCTGTCTGGCTATGTATAGTTGCCTCTTTATGCTGTTGCCTGGTTGCGCAATTATCTGGTTGGTTGGTTGCCTGGTTACGTAGTTGTCTAGTTAATTAATAGGTCTCATGGGAGAGATAGTAATCAGAAGTTATGGATATAGAAATCAGTTAACCCTAACCCTAATCTTAACCATAATTCTAACCCTATCCCTAATTCTAAAATAAAACAAAATTAGCCAAAAATAATAAAAAATATAATAAATAAGAGACAAAATTAGCCAATCAGAGCCGTTTTTCTTAGCGCTTAACGCGCCCTCTAGCGGATCACTATCTCTCCCCTGTGCAAAATTCCTAGTTAATTAGTTGCATGGTTACATACATGCACATGCCTGGTTACGTAGTTGCATGGGTATGTATTGCCTGGTTACGTAATTAACTCACGCGGTTGCCTTATTACGTAGTTGCTTAGTAACGTGTGTGCCTGGTTACGTACCCCAGCCATACGAGATATACGAAGGTACGGGAGTTGTTTAACATAAACACATTGGCTTCCCTTACGGACTGCGATACACAGTGATTCACTTCACTTCGCTGTTTTCTTTTGGGCGGACAGTTGAATGCCAGCCGGGGGTTGGGAGTACCGCTTTCTGACGCGTGTCCGAGGCAACCTAATCTCTACGGCATCGTCCGTTATTGAGGGACACGCCCGCTAGTCAGTTAGAAGCGCTATATAGGCACTATATAGAAGTGGAAACAGAAATGGCACGTGTAAATGGAAAACATGTGAAAATAATAACTTTTAATCGACGATCCTGGAAATATAGGCGCCCTGTGTTTTTGGTGTGCCAGCTAAATGCGTTTATCTGGTCTTGGCTCCAGGACAGTATATATATATATTTAT
>NW_014577235.1:160270-166917 GCF_000485595.1 Priapulus caudatus
AATGATTAAACGACTGTTCAATTGAACAATCAATCGATCAATTAAACGTTTGATTGATTAAACGACTGTTCAATTGAACAATCAATCGATCAATTAAACGTTTGAATGATTAAACGACTGTTCAATTGAACAATCAATCGTTCAATTAAACGTTTGAATTTTGACACATGTGTTCCATAGCATTCGAGCTGCCAAGACGACATTTATATCACAAACGATACTTTGTGAATCGGTGGGATTAACATATTCCGCATTCCATCCGGGCATTCCGACGACGCTGAGCTGCCGAGTGCCGACATCTGCGAATGGTTACTTCCTGCCGCCTATTTACGGCGCGAATTTGTTATTTTTGCGCGCGAGAAAGTTGTTGAATCCAAATTAATTATTTACTATAATAAATGCGCGCACATGCTTCGGTTTTTATTCGAGGCGTGATTTGGAATTTGCGGGAGTAACCGATGAGTTTGAATTCTTTGCTACGCATAACCCAGGCACTTGAAACGTTTCAATAATAAAATAATGGTAAATGAACACGAAATGTATTTACTACCAAGGTCTTAATGTTTCTCTACTCTCTTATCTTTCTCGCCTATTATTACCAATAATTTCCTGTAAATGTCGTTCAAATGCTTCTTTGCAACACACAAGTACATCGTATGCACGCCGTTATGCACAAACAACAAAATTATAGTGACAAAAAACAAACTAGAAAACTGTAATTTTGTTGTTTGTGCTGTAACGTTGAATCAAGAGTTCGTGTAGAAATGATGAAGTAGAAATCCAAACTTGTGTCTTGAACTGCATAAACTTCCCCCCCCCTCCATCCCCAGTTTCCTGCATATCTTACACACAGTGTGTCCATCTAGCACAAAGGAACAGAGAAACGCGCACACGCGCGTAAGCGCGAGCGCTTCCTCTCCCGCGACCACAACCAGACTCTCCACATTTTAGCCATAACCCTGCATTCTGGTACAACACATTCACACTGATGTGTCAAACTGCTAAATACAAAAGATGCGTCGCGTCACGCTCACTGCTAAATAATAGTCTCTGGCTACGTGAACAAACAGCTGTTAGTGTTACATTTCTCTCCCCCTTTTCATAACACGATGCCCCATCTAAACTATGTTTTCAACGTTACTGAATCATTAACGATATTTATACTCTACAAAACAAGTAACGATAAAGTTCGATCACCATACTAGTCAGAAATTTAACACATTTGGCGGTGAACATTTTGATATCGCTGCCATTACTTTCAGTCTTGCGTCTTTTTATGCTGTAACGTATACGTGGCGTATGCGTATACCGACACGCATTACCGAAACCACGTTTAGCCATGTACTCCATTACATCCTCATTTAAACCTCTTAATCCCATTATTACACACAGCCCCGATGTGGACCTGACAACCTTTGTCACTTCCACACATCATACAGCCAAAAAAATACGCAAAACTGATTTCATATTTTCGATAAAATGTTTTAGGCCTATCAAACTCTAATTGAAGAATGTGTTTAGCAGTCTGACAATATAGCGTAAACGTACCGTTACGACAAATTTAAAAAAAAAGATTACACATTTCTATACAGAGTTTCACCAAAAAGATTTTCCCACACAAAGTCAAACGGTCACAAACATATACCATGAAAAAAAATTCCGCGTATATAAAACAAAGAAAAACAGATAAAAATACACATTCTTGACGATGTCACACTTTCAGGTCCAGTTTCGACGGCACGAGATTAAAGCTTTCCACCAATTAAATTCTAGAATTCTCAGGATTTTTTTTTTAGCTATTACTGTTCGCAATTTATCTTTCACACCCTCTGTCTCTGCTCTGTCAGCCTTGCCTTCTCTGTTCTGCTCTCCTCTCTCTCTCTCTCTCACACATACATAGGTCGAGACTCAGACTTGCCCTCGCAGTATCACGGATGCAACACCGGCCCTTCCTTCCTTCACTTTGACTTACTCACATAGTTCTCACGCCGTGTGTATCCACCGTTCTCTCTCCCGCGTCTCGCTCTGTTCCTCCCGTCTCGCTCTGCGCCATTCTTCGTCTCTGTCGATCGCTCTCCGTCGTTCTTCGTTTCTCCTACTCTTGCTCCTGTTCCCGTCTCTCTCTCTCTCTCTCTCTCTCTCTCTCTCTCTCTCTTCCTCCATCTCTCTTGCTCTCTCGTCCGCTCTCCGTTTCTCTCTCTCCAGTTTTCTTGCCAGCGGTGTACCTAGCGACTCCTCCTATGGCTTCTTCCTTCTCCATCTTCCTTGTGTAGTATAGCCCGTAGATCGACATAACGGATCGAGTACCTTACGGTGCGTCCGCAAAGGAATACCCAGGTTTTTGATTGTCACTGGCACCAAAATGTAACGTTTAATTAAGAGTTCATGTAGAAATGATGAAGTAGAAATTCAAACTTGTGTCTTGAACTGCATAAACTTTAATATCTTACACACAGTGTGTCCATCTTGCACAAAGGAACAGAGAAACGCGCACACGCGCGTAAGCGCGTGTGCTACCTCTCCCGCGACCACAACCAGACTCCCCCCCCCACATTCTAGCCATAACCCTGCATTATGGTACAATACATTCACACTGATGTGTCAAACTGCAGCTAGATACAAAAGATGCGTCGCGTCACGCTCACTGCTAAAATAATGGTCTCTGGCTACGTGAACAAACAGCTGTTACAATGCACAGCAGCGTGCGTGCGGTGTCCTTGTGTGTTACAGAGGAGCATTTGATCTTTTACAGAGGAGCATTTACAGAAACTTTTACAGAGGAGCATTTGAACGGCATTTACAGGAATTTATCGGTAATAATAGGCGAACGAGAGTAGCGAAACATTAAGACTTTGGTAGTAAATACGTTTCGTGTTTATTTGCCATCATTGCAAGAATTGAAACGTTCCAAGTGCCTGTGCGCATAACGAACAGATACAGCATTAGTGACACAAACTTTGTAATATAGTTGAAGACGATGCGCTGTCGCGGCTGAAAGATGGCGTTGTGTTTTTTCGTGCCTCCGACGACACGCTAATGGTTATAATTATCTATGGTCGTTGCTGAGCCATCGATGTTGTTCTTTAATCTACTTGGGACCCGTTGTCATAAACAAAATATGTCTTAAAATTAGTCTTAACATTAACTACTTCCCATAAACCGAACCTTAATACACTGGGTATTAGAAACTCACAACTTAACCACGTTTCAACGGTCTATGGGGAGTAATTAATGTTAAGACTAATTTTAAGACGGATGTTGTTTTTGACAACGGATCCTGGTTACGCAGTCGTTACTCTTGCAGCTAGATCTACGACGTTGCTGCTGTTGTAAAATGTGCGACGCCATTGTGTAGCCAGTAGTTTCGGTTGCTTTTGTTGTTGTTGCTAAATCTACCAGGTTGTTGTTTACCTAGTCGCTCTTGCGGCTATTATTGTTGTTGTTGTTGTTGTTGTTGTTGTTGTTGTTGTTGTTGTTGTTGTTGTTGTTGTTGTTGTTTTTGTTGTCATCGTCGTTATTGTTGTTGTTGTTGTTGTTGTTGTTGTTGTTGTTGTTGTTGTTGTTGTTGTTGTCGTCGCCGTCGTCGCCGTTGTTGTTGTCGTCGTCGTCGTCGTCGTCGTCGTCGTCGTCGTTGTTGTTGTTGTTGCTCTTGTTGCTGTTGATGTGGTTGTGGTTAATTCTACGACGTTGTTGTTGCTGTCTGTTGCAGGCCAACCAGCCGCTATGCGGCCGCTCTGTTGTTGTTGTTGTTGTTGTTGTTGTTGTTGTTGTTGTTGCTGCTACTGTCTGTTGCAGGCCAGCCAGCCGCTATGCGGCCGCTCTGTTGTTGTTGTTGCTGTTGTTGTTGTTGATGATGGTTATTGTCTGTTGCAGGCCAGCCCACCGCTATGCGGCCGCTCTGTCCGCTTATGATACACGTAGAGGCAGCGCAGGACCTGCCGAGCGACAGCAGCGGCTCCAGCGCCAAGCAGCTGCACGCGTGCATCGTCGCCGATGCCGTGGAGGCTGAGGAGAGGAGGGATGCGGACGAGGATGGGCCGCGGCTGTGCGCGGCGCCAGAGGTGCGCGAGCACGACGCGCGCGAGGACCTGCACGCGTTCATGTCTCAGATCGAGGGCTTCCTTCTCGAGCAGCAGCACGAGGAGGCGGTCGAAGAGAAGCGACTGTACGGCGACCCGGCCGACCCGCGCGACGTCGGCGACGACCCGGCGCTGCGTCGGCTGCGCATCTCCGTCGAGGTGGAGCGCTTCATGCAGGAGTTCGACAACATCGACCAGACGGCCGTCGAAGGTCGCGCTGCCAGGGGACGCCGCTGGGCGCAGGCGGCGCGCGCGGCGACGGAGGACGAGCAGCAGCTGGACGTGTTCGAGGACGACATAGAGAAGGTGGACACGGAGCCGCAGCAGCAGCAGCCGCTGTCGACGCTGCGGCGCTCGCTGCGCCGCTCGCAGTCGACACGGGGCTCCCGACGCTCCAAGAAGACTAACCCAGGTAGGAGCAGCTATATAGCGCTAGTGTAACTATTGGGAGCGAGCTAATGAGCGCTTAATATAACAATTATATATATATTATTTATCATTATAAATATATATATATATATATATATATTATTAATAATTATACACACATAAAAAAAGAATATATATACATATATATCAAGAGCTAATAATACATAGAGTGTACAACGGAAAAACGGAAAAATAGTGCTATTTCACGACAACATTATTCTACTTTGCCTGCGAGTCTATAATAATTTCATGGTATTGCATTAAGCAGAATTCTTTGCTCTCTAAAACAAGACCAACCGCTTGTCAATACGATACTCCTAGGCGGAGATATCGGCTCCTAAACCTCCCCTCCCACATGCCAAACGCCGCCTCGAATCCACTTCTGTCCCCATCCTTCACGCGGTTAAGCATTTCGGCTATCGGTTTCCGTCACCGCTTGGAGCGCTGATAATTGATGTCACATGCCCAAATTTGGTACTCTTACTAGCTGCGTTGTAGAGACTTAATTAAAAAAACATTGCCGGCTCCATCATGACGGGCATTAGCCGTGCTAGGAAAGATAATGGGAGATAAGGGCATAGGCGATGCCCCCGAAAGTCACCTCCACCCTGCACCTGCACCCGAAAATCATTCATAAAATTATGGCGGAAAAACCGAACTCTCACGAAGCAACGCTTAGCCGCGTGAAGGATGGGGACAGAAGTGTATTCGAGTCGACGTTTGGCATGTGGGAGGGGAGGTTTAGGAGCCGATATCTCCGCCTAGGAGTATCGTATTGACAAGCGGTTGGTCTTGTTTTAGAGAGCAAAGAATTCTGCTTAATGCTATACCATGATTCTAGACTCGCAGGCAAAGTAGAATAATGTAGTCGTGAAATAGCACTATTTTCCCGTTTTTCCGTTGTACACTCTATGTATTATTAGCTCTTGATATATATAATTA
Source organism: Priapulus caudatus (assembly GCF_000485595.1). Classification (NCBI taxonomy): domain Eukaryota; kingdom Metazoa; phylum Priapulida; class Priapulimorpha; order Priapulimorphida; family Priapulidae; genus Priapulus; species Priapulus caudatus. Next base: position 165,721 of record NW_014577235.1, read on the forward strand.
TTGTGTATAATGAAAGGGAATAATATAGCTATACCCTTTATTATCTTACTCCCAATGCTGTTCTATCAGAAGGGCATAGGATCCCCAAGAGCTGTAAGAGCTACGAAAAAAAGAGCATACAAAAAAGTTTAAGTGTAAGAGCTCTTATGTCCTCCGGATACGATGTCATACGCTACTAGTATGTGGCTCGATGCCATGTGATTCCGTGCTATGTCGAGCCATTTGACAACATGCTACGGCTACGCCATGATGTGTCATGTCATGTCTGTCACGCTGTGTGAAACTCATTCATGGAATTCCATGCTATGATGTTATGTCATCCCGTGCCGTGCTGTGCATGTCATGCTCTGTTACACACCATATGTTACAGATTTTACACGATTTGATACGATGTGCTATAGGTATGCAGCATATAGTGAAAAGCTGATATGGCACTATGTGCCACGTCACGTCATGCCGTGCGTTTCCTAAGTAAAGTGCTTCGTCACGTTTCCTGCTTGTTGTTTTACGACAATCATGCCTACACGTACCGCCAAAACGCGCGTTCGCCTGCTCAGAGCGGGAGTGGGGGGGGGGGAGAAGAACGTGTTACTGATTTAACAGTTCAATGGCCGGTTGCCGCGGAAAAACAAGGGGGTCGTCTCAACAGAAACGCGGGCTGCTGCGGTGCTCGCGTGCTGGGCCCACGGCGCCGGAGGAAGCAATGTGGTGACGGACCCCGCGGTATAAGTAGCGGGGATTAGTAGTTGCCTGCCGGATGCAAACACGATTTACCGCCTATTTTAACCGGGCGCGCATCGCGTCGTGTTCGCATACCGTGACTTACTACTGCGCGCGCTTACGTGCGTGCGTGCGTGCGTGCGTGCGTGCGTGCGTGCGTGCGTGCGTACTCGCACATCGCATCTGGTACGCGGTAGCTGATACAAGTAACGGGTTACAGTCGATGTCCTACACGGTAACAGATATATGTGTGCGCGGCGGGGGGAAGTGTAAGACGAGATGTCATACACGGTTAACATGTATATCAAGAGTGCATCTCTATTATGCACTCTTGATGTATATATACATGGAGAGTGTTAGACTAGCTGTCGTGCCTGGTGGAAGCATCGGCGTTGTTATATAAATTATAGACGTAAGAACGCATACACACACATTTGTACACGCACACGCACGCACACACACACACACACACACACA
>NW_014577235.1:167286-172304 GCF_000485595.1 Priapulus caudatus
ATACCATACCATACCATACCATATGGGAGGGGATATGTGTCAACATTCAAACGTTCAATTGAGCAATTAAATAACGAATTGCCAAATTGAATCGCCGAATTGACGAATTGACAAATCAAGGGCACGAATATTGAATAGGCGTGACGGAAGGCGCGGTAGCGCGTACGTTGCTAGGAACGCAATCGGCCTGCGTTTCCCAGCTAAGTGCGTGTACCCGCGTGTACGTGTGTGTACGTGCGTGTCTAAGGAAGTCTTTCACTTCCTGTTACCAGGTTCTCGGTTTTGCATGTGCGAGGTTGTCGCCTTAAGTGTAGTGTCAGGTTGTTGCGTCGATAGATAACAGAAACACAGTATTATGAAAACTACTCTTCGTGCGTCTATTTCACTCTAATCGAACACACTCATGTGATCAGGAGTGTATCAATATTGATACATTCCTGATGTGATACTATACAGATGTCTCCGCGTCGTAACACTCGCGCCGCGTGTCGCGTAATCGAGTACAAGTAATGTCGTACCTTAGAGTTGCGGTAATGAAGGCGCTCGGCGGGGTGAAGGTAGGTTGGCGACGGGTAGATCGGAGAAGTAGAGCTGGAATCGGGTGTGAGAGCTAGGCGAAAACTGGACTTGCTACGAAAAGGGTAAGAGCCGAAAGTGATACCTGGGGAATATTCATGGCAGATCGGCCCTTGAGTCATAAGTGTACTGGGACGCTACGGGCGTGGTGTATAGTGATTACCTGCGGCGTTCTATTATTATTTATCACTTAGAGCGTAGAGGTGTGTTGTTTCTAGTGATTGCATTTGGGGAATAGTGTGAGGCGATATATTTCATCTGTGCGGGAGCCTGCGCTATCATACACGTGTACCCGCGTGCACGTGCGTGTACCCGCGTGTACGTGGGTGTACCCGCGTGTACGTGCGTGTATCTGTGTGTACGTGCGTGTACGTGTACGTGCGTGTATCTGCGTGTACGTGCGTGTATCTGTGTGTACGTGCGTGTACCCGCGTGTACGTGCGTGTACCCGCGTGTTGCGTGCGTGTACCGCGTGTACGTGCGTGTCACGTGGTGTACCCCTGTACTGCGTGATACCGCGTGTACGTGCGAGTATACTCCGTGTACCCGCGTCTGTACGTGCGTGCTACCCGCGTTGCACGTGCGTGCACGTGCGATGTACCGCGTGCTAGCGGTGGTGTACCGCGTGTACGTGGCGTGTAACCGCGTGTACGTGCGTGTCAATGCGTGTACCGCGTAGTGCGTGCGTGTATCCGCGTGTACGTGCCTGTATCTGGTTTACGTGCGTGTAACCGCGTGTACGTGCGTGTTACGCGTGCGTGTACCGCGGTGCACCTGTGCGTGCACGTGGCGTGTACGTGCGTGTATCTTGCGTGTACGTGCCGTGTACGCGATTACCGCGCCTTCCGTTCATGCCTCTGTGCGCATATGCAGTAGAGGTATACTTTGGAGGGCGATAGACGAGCCTCGGCAATTGCTCGATAGACGATCCTCGGCAATTGCCGTCCATCAATGATTCAATACGCCTATTCAGTATATTCGTGCCTTTGATTTGTAATTCGTCAATTCGGTCAAATAGTCAATTCGGCGCATTCAATTTGGCAAATTCGTTATATTTAATTGCCCTCAACTTGAACGTTTTGCAATGACTTAAAGCGACTGTTCAATTAAACAATCAGATCGGATCAATTAAACAATCAATCGGATCAAATTGAACGTTTGAATGATTAAACTAAACTGGTTTCAATCGAACGTTGAAATGATTTAAACGACTGCTTCAATTGAACAAGCAATCGATACAATTGAACTTTGATATGTTGAACACACTGTCCCCGCTCCCATAGTTATGTGGCAACTATGCAATCAACTGTCTATACATCAATGCTGTCTTCTGGTTTAGTTTAGCAGACACGTGAATGGTAGTGGCAACCATGCAGGCAGTGACCCCTGGCTCATAACTAACTCTGTGGCAAGACGAATATGTGTGAAGACGCAATCTGCAAATAGATAACATCCCTTTCTAGTGCAGTAGTTCTAATACAATGTTGAGCTCGTGCGCAGCACCATTTGAGCAATCTGGTGAAAACCTTACCGAACCCCTCCAATAAGTCAAAATCACATAAAGCAATTGCAATAAACACAAAATTCTGCAATGCGCCGATTCAACGGACACTCCTGTTAGGCCCATCACGGACCCCAAAGGGGTCTATAGACCACAGGTAAGAACCCCTATTCTAGTGTGATTATCTTCACATACTTTACTCAGTGTAAATAACAGCAATGCATGAGACTGACTGAACAGGTCTTGAAATTCACAATATAGGGGACTATCAGATATATCGACGGATTTTCTCGCTTTCTCTCTCTCTCTCTCTCTCTCTCTCTCTCTCTCTCTCTCTCTCTCTCTCTCTCTCGCTCTTTCTATATATGTGAACTTCGCTACATGGTTTGCGTTTCTTGTTTTGTTTGTCCGCCCTAAATGTTTTGAACGACTTCCAGAAATATCGTTTGTTAGTTTAATACACCCCCGAATTCCAAAAATGACGGGAAGCGCACTGACGGCCCGTTGTACAAACACGGACGATAGCAGCGCATACCGCGAGGCTAGCCTAGATTTTAACACTCCGGTGGTCGTAAAGGACGCCAATGTACTGTTTTACAAGTCGTTAGCTCCACTATAGAGTAACATGAGTGGGTAAGAGAATATGGAAGATGGAGACAACCTACATTGGAGAGCAGAAAATGAGTGAGAGTGAGAGTGCACGCAAGAGAGATAAAGAGAGAGAAGAAAGAGAAAGATAAGGTGGGGGAGTGAAAAATGAGGAGGGAGAGAGAGCGAGAGAGAGAGAGAGAGAGCGAGAAAGAGAGAGAGAGAGAGAGAGAGAGAGCGAGAAAGAGAGCGAGAGAGAGAAAGAGAGAGAGAGAGAGAAAGAGAGAGAGAAAGAAAGCGAGAGAGAAAAGAAAGAAAGAAGGTGGAGCACGCGCGTGAGAGCGAACAAGTGAGAAAAAAACAGAAATTGCTACGCGCGCGTGCGTACGTGCGCTTGTGCGTGTACGTGCGTGCAGGTGCGTGTACGTGCGTGGGTGCAGGTGCGTGTACGTGCGTGGGTGCAGGTGCGTGTACATGCGTGGGTGCACGTGCGTGTAAGTGCGTGCGTGCACGTGCGTGTATGTCTATAGTCTGGGGGCCGTTGTCAGAAACATCGTAAAGTTAATGCTAATGTTAATGCTAAGATAATACTTACGACTAATGTTACGAGAGGAGCGTTGATAGAAACACATCGCAGCTATTACAAAACTTACGATAACAGGAACTTCATCACAAGGCTGCTGATTGGACGAGAATCGATCACAAAATTCAAATTTATACACATTTATTGTACATCACAGTAATTTATGCATATTATGATGGCTAACCACATATAAATAATATTTGATGAAAAACGACGTGGTCATGAATTTATTCTGCACAACAAGACAAATTCTCACACTATAACACGGGACGCGAGAGTCGTGGCCAGTGGCAAACAACATTAAAACAAGAGAACAAATGCCATACGCCATTTGTAAATGTTTTGTTTTGTTTTATGATTGGTAGATAATTAATGATTTTGACGTGTTTTTCAAGAAAAATAAACATTTTAATCATTATTATAAAATATAATATCACTATAATTGTAATTCGTAGTGTAAATGTGTTATTTTGAACTTAATATTAAAGTTACGAGAGGGTCTGGGCTCTCGTAATGTTCAGAGGATATTTTCGAAGATTTTTTTATTCTCGTAACGTTGCGATGTTTCTGTCAACGGTTTACGAGTGGAAGTTAATGTTAAGACTAATGTTAAGACTAATTTTGTTTCTGACACCGGGCCCCTGGTTTCTAGCTGTTTACAGATCAAGGATCATTATCTTGCGCTGATATCTGCTGTTAGTGGAGGTTAGGCGTCTCACTACCGTTTATCTGTTTATCTGATCTCAGTCTCCCTCCACTCGCTCATCACACTCACCGAGGCGGTTGCCAAGGAGACGACAGAAGCAAAGAGGCAACAGCCACGCTTTTTGCATCAGATAGTACTTCGTCTTGTGTGTATGTTTTACGAACGAGATTCGCGTTTTTCAGACTCGGCGTAAAGTTTATGTCTTACGTATAGAGCTGTCTGCCGGACTGTTACGCGGTGTCGGCAAACATGCGCCGATAGAGAGTGATAGAGGGCGTGCTGATGTTCGCGCGTGTGTGTCTGTTTGTACGATACGTAATGTGATTGATGTATCGTCGGCTGATATACCTGCCACTTCCACCCCGCATCTGGCCGTGCGTGAGAGCGGTAGCAGTAAACACGCACGTTTTAGGCAAAACACGCAGGCCCTCGTGCGATCATACGCACGTAGGCGCGCTCACACGTGTCCGCACGCTCATACACGCGCGCATGCACGCTAATACACGCACGCACGCACGCACGGCCGCGCGCTACCACGGATACGTACACACAGTCACACACACACACACACACACACACACACACACACACACACACACACACACACACACACACACACACACACACACACACGCCCAAGTTTACTCTGTCCTTCCGTCTCTCACTCTTACGCAACGGGTCCTCTTTACATACCTCTTTTCTCCGCCTCCACCCCGCTCCGCCCCCACCTAACCATCCCGTCCCCTCCGCCACTCGCCCGATCCCCCTGAGCGCATCCGCTATTCACTCCCCTCCCCGTTGTACCTTTCCTTTTCTTTCCTTCCTTTTTCCCACCCTCATTTTTTCACCGCCCGTCCCTCCCTGCTTCCATACCCCCCTTCGCTCCCGAGCATCACTCTCGTTACGTCTGCCTCGATCGCCCACGCTGCCACTTCCTGCCAGCTATCCTCTGATACTTTTCCAGTGTCCGCTTCGTCCGTTCCCTTCCTTCCCTCCCCCGTCGTACACCGTCAGGCCCATCTTCAGCCCTTTAGAGACTGAAGAGAGAGGCTTGAGAGAGAAAG
>NW_014577235.1:172329-180784 GCF_000485595.1 Priapulus caudatus
AATTCGCCGCTCGGAAAGCAGTTGCACGTCCTGTAATCACGAGCGCACGCACGCACGCACGTTACGCACCACAACACGCCCGCACACACACGCACCACACGCACCGTACGCACACACAACGCACGCACGACACAACACCGCACGCACGCACGCCAGCACACAGCACACACAGCACGCGCGGCGCCTGCGCGCACGACACACACACACACACACACACACACAACACAAACACCGCCGCGCGCGCGCGCAACACACACACGCACATCACACACACACAAAGATACACAATGCGCGCTTGGAAACGCACGTGCCACTCATGTAATTCACGAGCGCACGCATGCACGCACGCACGCACACGACGCACGCACGCACACACAACACGCACGCACCGGCCGGCAAATGCTTAAAGCGAGCATCTTTTGAATACAAGCTATAATTAATATACTATATATATATATAAATATATAAGACTAGAAGGCGCGTGCCGGTTAGCATCGGCTTTGCAAACGACTACAATGATCCGAGTTTGATCTCAGCGCGAGAAGGAACGGCGTACGTAGCGGTGGCGGCGCCGTGATGCGCGTGTGTGGCGCGGGAGGGACGAAGCGCGGGAAGCCTAGGGAGCAGGCTTCATTAAACAAGCTTAGCAGCGGCTGCGCAATAGCACGCAGAACAACTCGTGAATTACGGTTCATATCTTCGCGGCCGTAGGCTGTGTCTGCAGACTGTGTCAACGGTGCCCGCTGCGCGATCAGCTGGTAACCGGACGCCGTGCGCGCCTGTTCGTGCGTGCGTGCGTCAGTATCCAGCTGTTAAAACTGTAGAGGATGCGAAAAGAGAGACTCACCAAACACCGATAGGATAGATGGATGGGATGGTGGATGTATGGATGGAGTGGATGATGAATGGATGGTGGCATGGGATGGAATGGGATGGAATGGATGGTATGGAATGGATGACGGACGGACGGGACGGACGAACGGACGGACGAGGACGGACTGGCGGACGGAACGGACAGATGATAGATTGCTAGATAGATTTAGATAGATAGATAAATAGATAAGATAGTAGATAGATAGAATAGAATAGATAGATAGATAGCATTGAGATAATAGATCGATCATGATAGATTAGATTAGAGAATACGAATAGATAGATAGATAAGATAGATAGATAGATAGATAAATAAATAGATAGATAGATAGATTAGAATAGATAGATAGATAGATTAGATAGATAGACTGATAGTAGATAGATAGATAGATAGCATAGTAGCATAGATAGATAGATAGATAGATAGATTAACATAGAGAAGGGAGGGAAGGAGAAAGGACGAGAGTAAGGAGGAGAGAAAGCGACGAGGAGACGGTCAGACGGAGAAGAGGGGAAGCGACGCAGAGCTGAGGCCGTGAGCGAGAGGGCTTACGCCATGATTACCATCTCCGTCACGTCAACCCCGCTAACCCGCCCCACCCGCCCGTAAATCCTCGAATGTGTCATACTACACTATCATGCAGCTGCGATATTTTGTTTCCGTGCCTACGAGCGATGGTCTATTTGAATAGGTCTGATGGATACGATCAAGCTCTTATACGATTGGCCAACGAAATGTTTTTAAACCGACCACCCGCCAGCGTCAGCCACGCTTTAGTAAGCCAAATAAAACCAACCCGACAAGCTTATAAACAAGACTCGGTTGACACGTGCGATGTAAGCTTTATATCAGATGCCAATAAACGCTGTAGAACATCGGGATTTAACATCAACATTTAGCAGCGGCAAAAGTCAAGTGAGAGGAAAAGAGGAGGAGAGAGAGAAAACGAGAAGAGAGAGAGAGAGAGAGAGAGATAAGAGAGGGCGAGACGAGTAGAAAGAGAGAACGAAGAGGACGGGAGGAGAAACAGCACGCGAGAGAGAGATGAGGGAGACGGAGAGAGGGGGAGAGGAGAGAGATAACAAAAGAGAGAGAGAGCGCAGAGAAAGAGATAACAAGGAGAGAGAGAGGAGAGAGAGAGGAGAGGCGAGGAGAGAATATCGAGAAGAGAGAGACGAGAGAGAGCGAAGGAGAGAGATGAGAGAGAGAGGAGACGCGAGAGAGAGAGAGAGAGAGACGAGAGAGAGGATGAGAGAGCGACAGACGAGAGTGAGGAGAGCGAGAGGAGACGGAGCGGAAGACGACGAGAGAGAGAGAGAATGAGAGAGGACACTGAAAAAGTAAAGCGAGAAGCGCTAGCGAGCGAATGCTAAGAATAACACAATGCGAGAAAGGGAGGATTGTAGGGAAAGTAGAAGCCGCGAAAAGTAGCAATGGGTTAGCGAGAGAGGAGAGAGAAAGTTTAAAGGGGAAGCAGGGAGAGGGCCGGACAGGAAGGGAAAGGGGAAACACAGGTAGGTAAAATGGGGAGAGGACGAGAAGAGAGGAAGAGGACGACAGAAAAATCAAACAAGAAAGAAACGGTAGAGGTTGATAGATAAATAAAGAGCCGAGGAAAAAGAGAAATAAATAAAGGAAGAGTGCGAGCACGAGAGAGTAGAGTGGACGGTTAGGAGGGGCAGGGGTGCGTGTGGAGGAAGGGTTGGAGAGGGAAAGATAAGAGAGAAGCATTAGAATAAAATGTTGCAAAGAAAATGGAGAATAGAGAAGATTAAGTGAGAGAAAGGTCCGGAGGGAGGGGTGCGGGATGAAGCGCGAAGGAGGAGTAGAGGGGGAGAGGTACTGACTCATTCGCTTGATTATCACCAATGTCAGCGGATGACAGTGGGCCATGTGCATACAATACAAAAATAAATAATCGATAATGCTGGAACTAGCTCGCGATTCCTGTTGTTTTATTGCAAAGTTCCCCTTCTTCTCTGGCAGTATGTGCTTGTATTTACAGACTTGTCTGGCTCTCTCTTCCTCTTCTACTGCCCCTAATTCCGGTGGCCTTCCATTACGCACGCGGATTATATACTAAAACAATTATTTTATATAACTCTCTCACTCTCACTCTCTAATATATATATATTCAGACACATGCACACATGTTGCTGCCTTAGTAAATTATAAACTATTAACTCGTTAGCGTCCCGAGTATTAAATCTAATTTTTAGGTTGGATCAGCTGTAGTAGAATTCGAGGCAATCTGCCGGGGCAGTAAACCACCTTCACCAACCCATACATACAAGTACAGAGTGCACCCGTGTCGGTCGAGCGAGCATGAATGTGTGCGTGCCGGTGGCTTGTGCGCGCACTCGCGTACATGCGCGCGCGTACATGCGTTGCGGGCGTACGTCTGTGTATGTGTGTTGTGTGTGTGTGTGTGTTGTGCGTGTGCGTGTGCGTGCGCGTGTGCGTGCGTGCGTGCGTGCGTGTGTGTGTGTGTGCGTGTCTGTGTATGTGTGTGTGCGTGCAGTATGCGTGCGTATATGTGCATGCGTGCGTGCGTGTGTACGCACGTGTGCGCGCATATATGTATACGTTCGTGTGTGTGTGTGCGCGCGCGCGTGCAGTATGCATGCATATATGTTCAGGCGTGCGCGCGTGTGTGTCCGTGCGTAAGTGTGCGCATACATGAATACCCGCCACCAAAGGGCTGGCCTTGAGTGATCATTGCAGGTGAGCCGTGCGTGTGCGTGCGTGCGTGCCGTCACAGGTGGCTTAGGTGCGCGCGGTGGTGTGCGAGCTGTGTTCGTGCCGGCATGCTTGGTGAGACGCTGCGGCCGTGCACGGCAGGGCACTGTTCCCGCATGTTGACTGCATGTGCCGGGCGCAGACCAGGACACCGACTGCATGCTCGTCGTTGATTCAGCGGGACTGGTTGCGGAGTTACGCAGCCAGCGCGGTAATGAGCCGTGCGGCTTAGTAACCCTTACTACGTTATGCTAGTTGAACTACTCACACCACACGGCTGCATGCTGCTGGCCTGCTGCTGCTCGGTGGTGGTGCTGCTGCTGCTGGTGATGGTGGCGTGGTGGTGCGTGGTTGCTGCATGCTGCTCACAGGCACTTTAGGGACGTGTTCGATATAAAAATAGATGGTTAATGAAATACAAACTTGTCGCAGTACATGAGACCTACCAGTACAGTAGCCAGTACAGAATGTCTTATTATGTCTTCGATTTGACCTAATACACCTTCACCTCTTCAGAACACCGTCATACACCGCCTGCAACATACACACTGATGCGCGCACGCCGATAATTGTGCATGCACAATTAACAGTGACTATAGCCAGAGTGTGTTCATTTTATAATCAGCTGTGTAATTGATGCATGCACAATGGGGTGTGCGCTATGTGTCTGCAGCCGGTGTATTCTCAGGATCGTTGAACCGCGTGCGGACGGCCTAGGCCTTGTCGAGTAATGCGCTCTTGTTGTTGACAAAGAATGCCACCTGTTGGCCGGGCCCAGGAGCTAAGAATCAATTATAGGGGATCCTATAATTATAGTTACCTATATTTATACCATTACACACTATGTAACTAGTACTTATCCTAATATATACACGTATTATATAATATACAACATTATATGACACCACGTTATACTACTACCTTACATACACTATTACATGATATTATCTTATATCTATTATAAAAAAATAAAAACAAAAAAGAACAAAAAAAAAAAATTACTGCCTATATCTATCTTAACTCCTATCTGTCAACAGACGCAAGACCATTCCCTCACAGGCTAGCACCTGTGGTTGAAACAAGCCCAGGCAACCTGAACCACCCCACCAGAATAAACGCCTCTATGAATCATGTGTGACGTCTCAAGTATATTCTTCCTGAAAAAGAAGAGGTATGGACAACAAGTAAAGTTGAGTGTGCGGCTGGATGGTCCAGACGCCTAATTTTAGATGTAATTTTTATCGAGTTGCAGTATAGATATCTCATCATCGTGTTAATAAATTAGGCGAAGCAAATGTTGAAATTTCCCGCTGTTTTGAGTGTCATTACTCCTTCCTAGATTTATCTTACTCCTCGGTATTTAATGGTACTGTCTACTGGTGGCGCTCGCTCAGATGTAGTAGGGCGGACTACTGACAAATTGTATTTATTAACCTACTCAGTTTTTTTATTGCAACCGAGGTCAAGTGCTGGTGGTGCTGCTGCCTCGCTGCTGCGTTGATGGTCGGTCCAGGTGGTGGTGTGGTGGTGGTGACTGCTGCTGACTTGCTCGCTGGCGGGCGACCGAGAATACTCGCTCGCTCTCGCGCTCGCTGGAGTTCTAGTCTCGGGTGTGGTGCGTGGTCGGTCGGTGATGGTGGGTGGTTGGTGTGGTGGTGGTGCTGACTGGCTGCTGGGTAACGATCCGTGGTCGGCCCGCTGATCGATGGTGGTGCCGCCGGTAGTGCCGACGCCATGCTGGTCCCGAATGCTGCTGGTTGCTGTCGGTGCGGTGGTGAGGTCGGAGTTTATGCTGCACCTGGATGGTGGTGACGGGCGGTGGTGATGCCTGCTGCTGCTTTGCTGCTTCGGTGGATTGATGATCGATGATGATGGTCGGTGGTCGGTGGTGGTGGTGGTGCTGGTTGCTGCTTCACCAGGTGGTCGGATGGTTGGTGGTAGTGGGATGGGTGGTGCGTGAATGGTGGTGGTGAGTGCTGGCCTGTCGGCTGGCTCGCTCGCTTGGTCGAGTGCGGCGCGCGGGGTGATTATGGCTTCGTTTGGCGGTGTGCGTGCTGCTGCTGTGGTGGTTGGTGTGATGGTGGTGTGGGTGAGTGTGTGGTGTGGCTGCTGCTGCTGTGGTCGGGTGGGTGGGTGGTGCTGCTCTGCTGCTGGGTGGGTGGTATGGTGGTGTGTGGTGCTGCTGCTGTGCTGGATGGTGGTCGTGTGCGCGCTGCGTGCTGTGCGTGCTGGTTCGTGGGTGGTGGTTGATGGTGGTGATGGGTGGTGGTGGTGTGCTTGCTTGCTGTGGTGGTGCTGCTGCTTGATTGCTGTTGGTGGTGGTGCTGCTTAGCTGGTTGGTGGGTTCCGTGGTGATGGTCGGTGGTTGGACTCTGATGCATCATATATCTCTGAGAGAGAGAGAGACTGAAAAAGTAAAGCGAGAAGCGCTAGCGAGGATGTAAAATAAACGATGCGAGAAAGGGGGATTGTAGGGAAAGTAGAGCGCGAAATAGAATGGTAGCGAGAGAGAGAGAGAGAAAGTTAAGGGGAAGCAGGGAGAGGGCCCGGAAGGAAGGGAAGGGGAATAACAAGGGGTAGGTAAAAATGGGGAGAGGAGAGAAAGAGAGGGAAGAGGACGAAAGAAAAATAAACAAAGAAAGAAAGGTAGGGCGATAGATAAATAAAGAGCGAGAAAAAGAGAAATAAATAAAGGGAGAGTGCGAGCACGAGAGATAGAGTGGACGGTTAGGAGGGGGCAGGGGGTGCGTGTGGAGGAAGGGTGAAGAGGGAAAAGAAAGAGAGAAGATAGAAATAAAATGCTGCAAAGAAAATGGAGAATAGAGAGATTAAGTGAGGGAAAGGTCTGAGGGAGGGGTGGGGATGAAGGGAAGGAGAGTAGAGGGGGAGAGGTACTGACTCATTCGCTTGGATTAGTCACAATGTCAGCGGGGATGACAGATGGCAAGTTGATAACAATAACAAAAATAAATAATCGGTAATGTGAACCTAGCCGCGCATTCCTGTTGTTATTATTGCAAAGTTCCCCTTCTTCTCTTCGCAGTATGTGCTTGTATTAACAACCTTGCTCTGTCTCTCTCTCCCTCTCTCTGCCCCCTATTCCGGCTGGCTTCCATACGCACGGGGTATATATATATATATATATATAAATATATAAGACTAGAAGCCCGTGCGGAGCATCGGCTTGCCAACGCTACACATCATCGAGTTTTGATCTAGCGAGGACGGCGTACATAGCGGTGGCGGCGCCGTGATGCGCGTGTGCTGGCGGGGCGGGACGAGCGCGGGAAGCCTAGGGGCAGGCTTCATAAACAAGCTTAGCAGCGGCTGCGAATAGCACGGAACAACTCGCTGATTACGTTCATATCTCGCGGCGGTGTGTCTGTCAGTGTGTCAACGGGCCCGCTGCGCGATCAGCCTGGTAACCGGACCGCGGGCGCGCGTGCGTGCGTGCGTACGTACGGTTCCAGCTGTTAAAACTGTAGAGGAGCGAAAGAGAGACTCACCAACACGATAGATAGATGGATGGATGGATGGATGGATGGATGGATGGATGGATGGATGGATGGATGGATGGATGGACGGATGGACGGACGGACGGACGGACGGACGGACGGACGACCGGACGGACGGACGGACGGACGGACGGACGGACGGACGGACGGACGGACGGACGGACGGACGGACGGACGGGCGGACGGACTGGCGGAGGGATGGCCGAGCGGACGACGATAGATAGATAGCTAGATAGATAGATAGATAAATGGATAGATAGATAGATAGATAGATAAGATAAGATAGATAGATAGATAGATAGATAAATAGATAGATAGATAGATAGATAGATAGATAAGATAGATAGATAGATAGATAAATAGATAGATTAGATAGATAGATAGGATAGTATAGATAAGATTAGATAGATAGATAGAGTAGATAGATAGATAGATAGATAGAATAGATAGATAGAATAGAGTAGATAGATAGATAGATAGATAACATAGAGAGGGAGGGAAGAGAAAGGGAGAGTAAGAGAGAGAGAAAGCGAGAGAGACGGTCAGAAGGAGAAGAGGGGAGCGACGCAGAGCGAAGGGTGAGCCGAAAAGGGCTCCTAGCATGATTACATTCGTACAGCGTACAACGCGCGCCGCTAACCCGCCCAACCACCGCGCACGTAATCACTGCAATGATGTCATAACTACATATCTGGGCAGGCTGCGATATTTTGTTTTCTCGTGTAACGAGCGATGGTTAATTTAATAGGTCTGATAAGGATACGATCAAGCTCTTATACGATGGGAACGACACATCGTTTAAACCCGAACACCGCAGCGTCAGCCAGCGCTTTTAGTAAGGGGCCAAATAAAGCCACGCGCGACCAAGCTTATAAAACAAGACTCGGTTGAACACGTGCGATGTAAGGCTTTATATGCAGACTGCGCAATAAACGCTGTAGAACATCGGGATTTAACATCAACATTTAGCAGGCCGGCCAAAAGTTCAAGTGACGAGGAAGGAGAGGAGGAGAGAGAGAAAAAGAGAAAGAGACGAGAGAGAGAGAGAGAGAGAGAGAAACAGAGAGAGAGAGAGGGAGAGAGCGAGAGAGAGAGAGAGATAACAAATTAAAGGAGGAGAGAGGCGACAGAGAAAGAGATAACAAGAAGAGAGACGAGAGAGAGAGAGAGAGAGAGAGAGCGAGAAGAGGTAGAGAGAGAGATAAGAGAGAGAGAGAGAGAGAGAGAAGAGAGAGAGGAGAAAGAGAGAGAGAGAGACAGCAAAGAGAGAGAGAAGAGCGACAGAGAGAGAGAGAGGAGAGAGAGCGAGAGTAGAGAGAGAGGACGA
>NW_014577235.1:180809-198313 GCF_000485595.1 Priapulus caudatus
AGATTGAAGATAGAAAATAAAATGCTGGCAAGAAAACGGATAATAGTAGAGATTAAGGTGAGAGAAAGGTCGAGGGAGGGTGGGCGATGAAGGGAAGGAGAGTAGAGGGGGAGAGGGTACTGACTCATTCGCTTGGATTTAGTCACGCAATGTCAGCGGGATGACAGATGGCAGAGTTGATACAATAACAAAAAATAAATAATCGTAATGTGAACGCTAGCCGCGCATTCCTGTTTGTTATTAGTTGCAAAAGTTCCCCTTCTCTCTTCGCAGTATGTGCCTTGTATTAACGAACGCTTGCTCTGTCTGCTCTCTCCCTCTCTGCTCCCCTATCCCGGCTGCTTCCATAACGCCAACGGGGTAATACTATATATATATATATATATATATATATTAATATATAATATATACTATTAGACACAGGTGCACACATGTTGCTAGCTTAGATAATTTAAACTATAAATCGTAGGTCCGCGTATATAATTAATTTTAGGATTGGATCAGCCTGTAGTAGAATTGCGAGCAATCTGCCGGGGCATAAACCACCTTCAACCAACCATACATACATACAGCAGTGCAACCACGTGTCGGTGAGAGCGAGCATGGCATGTGTGCGTGCCGTGCGTGCGCGCAGTGCGTACATGCGCGCGCGGTACATGCGTGGCGGGCGTACGTGTGTGTTGTGTGTGTGTGTGCTGTGTGTGTGTGCTGTGATGCTGTGGCGTGCGCGTGTGCGTGCGTGGGCGTGCGTGGCGTTGTGTGTGTGTGTGCGTGTGTAGTAGTTTGATCGTGCAGTTATGCGATGCGTATATGTGCATGCGGCGTGCGTGCGTGTGTGTACGCACGTGGTGCGCGCATATATGTATACGTTTCGTGGTGTGGTGTGCTGCGCCGAGGCGGTCAGTATGCCATGGCATATATGTTCAGGCTGCGCGCGTGTGTGTGGTCCGCTGGTAAGGTGTCGGCGCATACATGAATACGTGACCTGAGTGTATGCGTGCGGTGCGTGTGCGTGCGTGCGTGCGTGTGCGTGCGCGCGGTGTGTGCCTGGTGGTTTCGGCCGGCATGCTTGCGTGAGTAGCTGCGGCGTGCAGGCAGAGGTGTCCCCCATGTTGCTGCGCATTGCCGCGCGCAGACAGAACCGCGACTGGCATGCTCGTCTCGCGTCATCAGCGGCTGTGCGAGTTATCAGCAGCGCGGAATGACGTGGCGGCTTATAACCCTCTACGTATGCTGTTAACTACTCACACCACGCACCGCTTGGCTGCTGCTGCTGCTTTGCTGCTGGCTGCGCTGGTGGCTGCTTGCGCTGCTGGTGATGTGGTGGTGGTTGTGCTGCTCAGCAGCACTTGGACCGTTTCGATATATAAAATGATAGGTTAATGAAATACAAGCTTGTCAGTACTAAGACCTACCAGTACCAGTAGCCATACCAGTAATAGTCTTATTATGTTTGATTTGAGCCTAATAACTTCAGCTTCAACACCGTCGCATACACGCGCTGCAACACTACACATAGCGCGCACGCCATAATCTGTGCATGCACAATTACACACGTGATATAGAGTGTGTCATTTTATATCAGCTGTGTAATTGTGGCATGCACAATGCGTGTGCGCTATTGTTGCCAGGCGGTGTATTGGACGTGAAGGCTGTCGACAGCTAGCCTGTGAGGTAATGGTCTTGTCTGTCTGACAAGAATGCCACCTGTTGGCGCAGGAGTAAGATAATAATAGGATCCTATATTATATTCTATATTGATAGTCATACACACTATTAATATATTATCCTATATAGTACCACGTATATATATATACACACCATATATACAGCACTATATTATATATACACATACATATACTATATTATCTATATTATATAATATCCTATATTATCTTACTCCTATCTGTCACAGACAAGACCATTCTCCACAGGCTAGCCACTGTTTGAAACAAGCCCAGGCAACCTGAACCACCACCAGCAGTAAAACGCTATGATCATGTGTGACGTTCAAAGCTATATCTCCATAAAAAGAAGAGGTATGGAACAAAGTAAAGTTTGAGTGTGGCGGTGGATGTCGCAACGCTAATTTAGATGTAATTTTATCGAGTTGCACGTAATATATCATCGGTAAAATTAGGCAAGGCAAATGTTGAATTTCCGCGTGTTTTGGAGTGTCATACTCCTTCTATATTATCTTACTCCTGGTATTACTGGTACTGGTACTGGTAGGGCTAGTAGTAGTAGGGGGCCTACTGACAAATTGTATTTATTAACCATCATTTTATTATTGAAACGGTCCAAGTGCGCGTGGTGCTGGCTGCTGCTGCTGTGCGATGGTGGTGGTGGTGGTGGTGGTGGTGGTGCTGCTGCTGCTGCTGCTGGCTGATGATGATGATGATGATGATGGTGTGGTGGTGGTGGTGGTGAATGGTGGTGGTGTGGTGGTGGTGGTGCTGCTGCCGCTGGTGGTGGTGGTGATGGTGGTGGTAGTGGTGATGCTGCTGTCTGGGCTGGTGGTGGTGGTGATGATGATGATGGTGGTGTGTGGTGATGCTGCTGGGCTGCTGCTGCTGCTGGTGGTGGATGGATGGATGATGATGGTGGTGGTGGTGGTGGTGGCTGTTGCTGGCTGGTGGTGATGGTGGTGGTAGTGGTCGTGGTGGTGATGATGGTGGTGGTGGTGGTGGCTGCTGCTGCTGGCTGTGGTGGGGGTGATGGTGGTGGCGGTGGTGCTGCTGCTGGTGGTGTGGTGGTGATGGTGGTGGTGGTGGCTGCTGCTGCTGCTGCTGGTGGTGGTGGTGGTGGTGCTGCTGCTGCTGCTGGTGGTGGTTGATGGTGGTGGTGGTGGTGCTGCTGGCTGCTGCTGGTGGTGGTGGTGCCGCTGCTGCTGCTGGCTGCTGGTGGTGGTGGTGGTGGTGATGTGGTGATGGTGGTGGTGTGGTGCTGCTGCTGGGGTGGTGGTGCTGCTGCTGCTGTTGGTGTGGTGGCTGCTGCTGTTGGTGGTGGTGGTGATGGTGGTTGGTGGTGGTGCTGCTGCTGCTGGCTGCTGGTGATGGTGGTGGTGCTGCTGCTGCTGCTGGTGGTGTGGTGCTGCTGCTGCTGCTGGTGTGGTGATTGGTGTGTGGTGGTGGCTGCTGCTGCTTGCTGGTGGTGCGTGGTGCTGCTGGCCTGCTGCTGTTGGTGGTGGTGCTGCTGCTGTTGGTGGTGGTGCTGCTGCTGTTGGTGGGTGGCTGCTGCTGTTGGTGGTGGTGTTGCTGCTGCTGCTGCTGTTGTGGTGGTTGCGGCGCTGCTGTTGGTGGTGTGGTGGCTGCTGCTGTTGGTGGTGGTGGTGTTGTGGTGATGGTGGTGGTGGCGGCGGTGCTGCTGCTGGCTGCTTGGTGGTGGTGCTGCTTTGCTGTTGGTGGTGGTGCTGCTGGCTGTGGTGTGGTGCTGCTGCTGTTGTGGTGGTGTTGTGTGGCTGCTGCTGCTGTTGGTGGTGGTGCTTGTGCTTGTTGGTGTTCTGCTGTGTGTGTGTTTTGTTTGGTGAATGGTTGGTGGGGCGGTGCTGCTGGTGTGATGTCGTGGTGGGTGTGTGTGGTGGCTGGCTGCTGTGCTGCTGGCTGGTGTGGTGGGTGAGGTGGTTGGTGCTGCTGCTGCGGCTGCTGGCTGCTGATTGCTGCGCTGGTGTGGTGGCTGACTGCTGTGCTTATTGCCCGTGCATCCTTCTTATGCCCCCATCGCTTCAAAACCAGGTTACCGGAAGCACTAACGTACATATTGTTGAAAAATTGTTTGCATTACGAAAGAGTTCACGCTAGGTAAAGATTAGGGTCACGGTATAACGGTTAACTATTTCATATGTTGGCACCAGAATGATTTTGCTTAAAAACCAAGTTTGTGAGCCGTGTGTGCGTGCGTGTAACCATCCCTGTAAATTTGCTGGCAGTAAGGTACACGCGTCGCGCGCCAACCCTAGTGAAATCGTAAATGCATACAGCTAATGAGTTTCCAGTATAGCGATATGCGGGATTTTCCCTAGCTGCCGTCAGTATTAATTACATTATTTTTGCCCGCGTCTGTCGTCGCCGTGTTCTGTGAGCTCTACGCATAGCGCAGCGTGTTCATTTAGCGCTTCAGGCACGTGCCACGACGTCATGCGACGTCATCGCGTGACGTATAGTGTACATAACTGTGACAGGTTTAACGTATAATTTTAGCTTTCTGAATCGCACGTCTAAAACGGGCCTCGGCTTGCTACGCGAAATCGTACGCCAAATTTACGTAAATAACTGGCGTGAATAAATCGCAACTAAAGCAACGTCGATTGAGTACGGCAGCTTTGATAATCATGGAATTCTACGCCCGGGAGCGCCCACTGTCAGTGGCAAGCGCACACCGTATCAGAGTCTAGACAGTTTCCAGCTTACAGGGGTCGCAGGGGGTGTCGGACCCGCTGCCCTCTCCCAGAAAACGCATTGAAAGGGGTGCTAATCAAAAAATTTCGTGGGAGAACCCGCCCAGACCACCCCTTCGCGGTGCCCTAGCACTCCCCGCATTTAGAAATCCTTACCCGACGTGGAAGATGGCCGCGCACTATTTTATTGCTTCCGACGGCCTTTGCGAGTCTGTCCGCAGTTTACAACGCCCACAAAATCTCGTCTAATTAATCGCCTTAAAATCCGGACTGCTGGTATATTTATTCGCGATGTTTCGCCAGTTCATGGTTTGCTAAGATGTTCGCGATGAAAGCCAAGGCGGCGTGTTAGGCGCCGGGCCGCAGCAAGGCTTAGCGCTGGCTGCTCTAACACATGATGACACATTGTGTGATTATCTGAGAGACTGGAAAATATTAAGCATAGAGAGTGGGTTTAGATTTGCTTTATATTAGTGTAATTTTCTTTTGTTAGTGGCAGCGAGTGGTGCATGTGGTGTCGGCGGGATAAGTTTCTAAATGTATCATGGCTGGCGTAACAAACGAGTTACACTGCTGTTTGCGAGGGGTATCCGCTCCGATGCAGCTGTCAAAATCTCTTTTAAACCGAGTTCAAGCAGGGGGGGGGGGCGTTAGCAAAATCTAGCGCGTATATTGACGAGACTAGAGGTTTTGGCCGCCTGGTCAAGCGTGCGAAGTGAAAATTCAAGTGACGTTGGTCGCCATAGCGTATCGGAAATTTTGAAATCTTTTCGAATTTTCTAACATAGAGTCACGTGATAATCTGGTGGTGGTAGTGAGGGGAGCGGGTGGGCTGGGGACACAAACCATAAATGCACGAGTTAAGACAGCAGAGAACACTGTCGCTTGCCAGAGTAATACATCCGGGAATTCTATAATAGAAATATATAGTTTGCCCTGCCGACCTCACTATGCTGAAGGTCAGGCGCATTGTTACACGTCGCGGCTCGTGCCGTGAACCTATATGTAGTATTATCTGGTAATTATCTATTACTTTAAGCCACGAACTAGCATATCTACTCGTGCAAAACAGTTCCATGTTTTTTGCGCGTGAACATTGCGTACGAACGTCGCTGCATTTGCTACTGACTTATTTATTTTTTTTCACTGTGCGTGCATATGCTAAAAGCTCGCGTACGGGGGGCGGTCCAATTGTAGTGGAACATAAAATCATCACTAATTGAGCAATGCATCCGATTTTCATTCAATCGAAAAAAGCGAAATATATAGGGTCCATGCTTGAGGTAGTTTTGCTGGTTTGCTGAATTTGCTGGTTTGAACACATCTCATGCTGGCGGTCTCTGGCAAGGAATTCTCTATATATATCGACCGCAAGGTAAATTCGTCGTCATAAGATGACGTAAGTGCATTCGTATGTAATTTTCGAATAAACAAAATATTTGGCAGAATACTTTATTTGATTATTAATGACGCGCTTAAGCTTTGCAGAATTTCGCTCGACCGTGACCCGCGTGATGCTCACCTAGGACTAGCTAATCAGCATGGTTTGCCTAGAGGTCTTTCAGCCTGAGGCCGATGGATGGTGTAATTGAGTTGAGGCTCTGCGAGTTATTTGTTGTTTGTGGGGGGTAACGGTGCCCGCTTGGCGCCCGGACCCGCCCACACTGAGTCGTGGTGGGTGGCACTTGGGGTGGGTATGGCGCCGCTAGCTTACGGGCCTGGCGATGAAGTGAAGAACGAGAAACTGTCGGTATGTTGTCTATATCCTCCCCCAGAAAATAAATCTCAGTCGAGTATGCCCCGTGCGACGTATGTACAAACGGTAGCGACTTCGCTACAGCAGCGGAGTAGCGGCAGTGCGGTGCCGCAGTGCGGTAGCAGAATCGAGCAATACGTTAGTGGTTATTGCACGTCGCAGCGCTTGCTAAAGCAGTCAAAAATTCCATCAGGAATGGATAAACAACTACGAAATAATCATTGTACCCAACGCTGTCACATTGTAGTAGTAGTAGTATAGGCGTTTAGATTAATATTACTTGTGGCAAATGAGAACAAATAAATACAACCGCGTTCATGCCTGCCTAGCGATCCCACCTTCAGCAATTGATTTTAATGCATACATTCGCCGCTAGTTGGCGCTCGCCTACAGCACCTCGCGGATGTAAGCAATCGTGGCCGACGGTCAACTTTACTACTCACTACTTGCTTTGCCAGTACCGTAGTAGATGATTTTGACTGCACAGGGAAAAAATCCGCCTCCCCGGCTATGAAACTACGTCTTTGACAGACGAACTTCACCGTCAATATTGTCAAGCTTACGTCGTAAACATGTCGAAGGTGGCTCGCCTGAAGGTTCTACACGGCCACGTCGGCTGGACGGCTGCCATTAGCGTGCCGTCGTCGTCGTCGTCGTCGTCGCACGTGTACACGCTGGATGACGGCGTCAACACGCTGTCGGCCGAGCAGTGGCAGGCGTACGAGCGCCACCTGGTCCCGCGCGACGCGTTCTCAGGTGTGATCATTCCTCAGTCTCGACACGTGCCATCTTCAAAGGATCTCGTTCTTTTCAGTTTAGCTTCTACGATTCTGTCATTTCATATTGGAATTCTCTTCCTTCCTCTTTGGTTAATTGCAGAATCGAAGTTTTTTCTACTGCGATCCGCAGTGTTAATCTATTTGATCACTTTGTCTCTTTCCGTCATCGATATAGTACGTACCCTGCTGGACTTTGAAGACTAATCTTTATGAGGTTATATTTAATTATGAGGTTACGTGTGCGGCGGCAAGGTCGCCGTGCCGGGTCTGCTCGTCCTGAACGACGTGAGCCTCACCAAGAAGTCAAAGGTCAAGGTCAAAAAGTGACCACCAGAATTTAAACACAAGGTCATTGAAATACTTACAGCATTTGACTTCAGGGAAAGACAGTTGTCATTTGACATCAATGTTACTTGTTGTTAACATTTTATATCAATCAGTGATTATTGCGATTTGATGTGAAATGGCGAATGTCAAATGAATATCGGGAGTGCGTGGGTGGATGAGTGTATCGCAGACTGTCCGCGAAATATGTCCTAAAAATACATTGATTCGTGATTAGTACGTCACAATTAATTTTGCTGTGCATGACATCTGCTGGTCACAGATGGTGTTTGTTTGGTGTTGGTTACGAGAGGAGGATGACACTCATTAAATCGCGTCGCGTCACATCGTTATCATAGCACTAGTTTGTAATCGTATCGCCTTACTGGAAAACCTGCGTGGTTGAATCGGAAAGTATTTTAAACACGAGCATGACAAACAAAATGTTTGCGCAGTGACTCGTCCGCGGGGTTTGAAAACACGTGCTTATAAAACGAGATCCAAAACGAATTACATTCTATTTGACGTCTGATTTTTTTGCACAGACACTTGAGATGATATTATAGTATTTTACATTTTTTATGCAGCTACACTTCAACCTGTAAGTGTAGGTCTCCCAAGGGATACCCAAAAAATTTCTTTAAAGATAGCTGTGCATTCTATAGAGGGGTGTGTACATTCTAACACGGTTTTTAACTGCAGTACAGTGGGGCATGCGTTCGTATAGGGTCATGCATGGGGATGGTGATCTTCTTCACTGTAGAATCATTTTAACGCTATACTTAACCCAAAAAATTATTAAAGGAACCATTAATTGTTACCCTCATACTGCGTGCGAATTACCTATCTTACATTAATATGCGAAAAGCAATTGTCACGTGATAATTTAATTCTCAATAAAGATTTATATTCTCGCGTTGCACTCGCGTTACACTGGAACTGTCGAGCGCGGACCAGTCTATAAAATACGCGGCTTCAGAAATTCGGTATTTACTATTTAGCGTTCACACGAGGACATACGCGGTCCAAGAGATGCGGAATTTTTCAAGCACGGCAAATAATTCGGCATCTGAAAAGCCGCGTATAGCCGCGTTCACACGTAGCAAGAAATTCGGTATTTAGCGTTCACACGAGGCAAAATGCGCGGTCCAAGAAATACGGAATGTAAAGAGATTCGGTATTTGTTAAAATACGCGGCTTCCCAGATGCCGAATAATGTTGGTTTAGACACCAAGATCATGTTTCTATGTTGAATATTAGCTGCAATATGAAAGATAATAGATTTGAATGGCGGCCATTTTAAAATTCAAGATGGCGGCCACCGACCGATAATGATTTTGATCGTAATGGGTTTTTTGACCCCGATAATGTTGGTTTAGACACCAAAATCTTGTTTCTATGTTGAATATTAGCTGAAAAATGTAAGATAATGGATTTTGATGGTGGCCATTTTTAAATTCAAGATGGCGCCCAGATACCATGCCGATGGAGATGGGTACCCGATCTCATATGAACGTACATATCTTAAACTACCTTTATGCCAATTTTCATGCTTTTGTCAAAAAAGTGCACAACATTCATCTGATTGTTGGCTCTTAGCTCCTGTACTATCTAGGACAAACTAGCCTCAAACTTGAAAATGGCGGCCATTTTAGATTTATGCTAATTAGCCAGTTTCACGTGGTCCGATTTTGGCCGATTTTGCATATGAAGTTTAGGAGGGTCTAATCAACAACTTCCAACAATAAAACCTACTGTTGCAATTTGTTCCAGGTAGGCCAATAATTTTCATATATTAAAGCGCGGCAGCAAATCTCGGTCTATTTAATCGCCTTAAATCCGGACTGCTGTATATTTATTCGGCGATGTTTCGCAGTTCATGGTTTCTAAGATGTTCGCGGATGGAAACCAAGGCGCGGTGTTAGGCGCCGGCCCCGCAAGGCTTAGCGCTGCTGCTCTAACACATGATGAACATGTGTGATTATCTGAGAGACTGGAAAATATTACATAGAGAGTGGGTTTAGATTTGCTTATATTAGTGTAATTTCTTTTGTTAGTGGCAGCAGTGGTGCATGTGGTGTCCGGGATAAGTTATAAATGTATCATAGCTGCGTAACAAACGAGTTACACTGCTGTTGCGAGCGGGTATCCGGCTCCATGCAGCTGTCAAAATCTCATTTAACCGAGTTCAACACGTTAGCAATCTAGCGTATATTGCCGAGACCTAGAGGTTTGCGCCTGTCAAGCGTGCGAAGTGAAAATTAAGTGACGTTGGTCGGCCATGCGTATCGGAAATTTTGAAATCTTTTCGAATTTGCTGACAATGAGCTTACGTGATAATCTGGTGGTGGGTGAGGGTGGGGCTGGGGGACACAACCATAAATCACGAGTTAAGACGCAGAGAACACTTCTGCTTGCCAGAGTAATACATCCGGGAATTCTATAATAGAATATATAGTTTGCCCTGCCGACCTCAACTATGTGAAGGTCAGGCGCATTGTTACACGCGGGCCGTGCCGTGAACCTATATGTAGTACTTATCTGGTAATTATCTTCATTACCAGCAGAGCTACTATTACTCGTGCAAAAGTTCATGTTTTTGCCGTGACAATGCGTACGAACGTCGCTCATTTGCTACGCTATATTTTTTTTCACGCGTGCATATGCTAAAAGCTCGCGTTACGGTCAATGTAGTGGAACATAAAATCATCTAATTGAGCAATGCATCCGGATTTTCTTCAATCGAAAAGCAAAATATATAGGTCAGTAGTTTTGCTGGTTTGCTGACTTTGCTGGTTTGAACACATCTCAGGCTGGCGTGTCTCTGAGCAAGGAAGTCTCTGTTATAGTCGACCCAGGGTAAATTCGTCGTCCATAATGACGTACATGCATTCGTATTAATTTTCGAATAAAACAAAATATTGCAAATACTTTATTTATTTATTTAATGACGGCTGAAACTTGCAAGTTCCTCACCGCCACCAGGAGCGTAGCTAACCACTCTATATTACTCTATATATCACTGTGTATTTGTGCATGCACAAGGGCGTGCGCGCTATGTGTTGCAGCGGTGTATTGGACGGTGTTGAAGTGAAGTTATTAGGACAAATCAAACATTAAGACTATTACTGGTAGAGGTACTGGTAGAGCTAGTAGTAGTAGTACTGACAAGTTGTATTTATTAACCATCATTTTATTATTGAAACGGTCCAAGTGCCTGTGTTCGCTACGGCAGCGGAGTAGCGGCAGTGCGGTGCCGCAGTGCGGTAGCAGAATCGAGCAATACGTTAGTGGTTATTGCACGTCGCAGCGCTTGCGAAAGCAGTCACAAATTCCATCAGGAATGGATAAACAACTACGAAATAATCACTGTACCCAACGCTGTCACATAGTAGTAGTAGTATACGCGTTTAGATTAATATTACTTGTGGCAATTAAGAACAAATAAATACAACCGCGTTCATGCCTGCCTAGCGATCCCACCTTCAGTAATTGATTTTAATGCATATATTCGCCGCTAGTTGGCGCTCGCGTACAGCACCTCGCGGATGTAAGCAATCGTGGCCGACGGTCAACCTTACTACTCACTACTTGCTTTGCCAGTACCGTAGTAGATGATTTTGACTGCACAGGGAAAAAATCTGCCTCCCCGGCTATGAAACTACGTCTTTGACAGACGAACTTCACCGTCAATATTGTCAAGCTTACGTCGTAAACATGTCGAAGGTGTCTCGCCTGAAGGTTCTACACGGCCACGTCGGCTGGACGGCTGCCATTAGCGTGCCGACGTCGTCGTCGTCGTCGCACGTGTACACGCTGGATGACGGCGTCAGCACGCTGTCGGCCGAGCAGTGGCAGGCGTACGAGCGCCACCTGGTCCCGCGCGACGCGTTCTCAGGTGTGATCATTGCTCAGTCTCGACACGTGCCATCTTCAAAGGATCTCGTTCTTTTCAGTTTAGCTTCTACGATTCTGTCATTTCATATTGGAATTCTCATCCTTCCTTTTTGGTTAATTGCAGAATCGAAGTTTTTTCTACTGCGATCCGCAGTGTTAATCTATTTGATCACTTTGTCTCTTTTCGTCATCGATATAGTACGTACCCTGCTGGACTTTGAAGACTAATCTTTATGAGGTTATATTTAATTATGAGGTTACGTGTGCGGCGGCAAGGTCGCCGTGCCGGGTCTGCTTGTCCTGAACAACGTGAGCCTCACCAAGAAGTCAAAGGTCAAGGTCAAAAATTTGGGGGGGGGGGGGGCGCAGAATGCCACTTTAGCACCCTTATGTAATCCACGAAGTGATGCACAAGATTTCTGTGTATGCATCAACTTGTGCACAGACTTTCCGTATACAAGGAAGATGGCAAAAACGCCTAACCGGCTAACCTAACCGCTAAGTCCATAAAGTATAACCGCTTACTCCTTAGGTAAGAAGTGTGTATAGGGTTAGGGTTAGGGTTTGGGCTTAGGGTTAGGTAGGGTCAGGGTTAGGGTTAGGTTTTTGACATCATTCGCTTGATATACGGAAATCCTGGTGGCATCAGTTGATGAATTACACAGAAATCTGTGCAATCACCTTCGTGATGCCTAAGGTGCGCTAAAGTGGATTTGCAGCCCCAAAGTGACGCACCAGAATTAAACACAAGGTCAATTGAAATACTTACAGCATCTTGACATTCAGGGAAAGAGCAGTTTGTCATTTTGACATCAATGTTACTTGTTGTTAACATTTTATATCGAATCAGTGATTCATTGCGATTTGATGTGAAATGGCGAATGTCAAATGAATATCGGCGAGTGCGTGGGTGGAGTGAGTGTATCGGAAAGACTTGTCCGCGAAAATTATGCGGCTAAAAAATATTGAGAATTCGTGATTAGTACGTCACAATTAATTTTGCTGTGCATGACATCTGGCTGTCACAGATGGTGTTGGTTAGCGAGAGGAGGATGACACCATTAAATCGCGTCGCGTCACATCGTTCTGCAGCTAGTTATGTAATCGTATCGCCTTACTGGAAAACCTTGCGTGGTTTGAATCGGAAAGGTATTTTAAACACGAGCATGAGCAACAAAATGTTTGCGCAGTGACTCGATCCGCCGGGTTTGAAAACAGTGCTTAATAAAACGAGATCCAAAAGCGACATTACTTCTAATTTGTACGTCCTGATTTTTCTGGCACAGACACTTGAGATGATATTATAGATATTTTACATTTTTTATGGCAGCACAATTCAACCTGTAAGTGTAGGTCCTCCCAAGGGATACCGAAAAAATTTCTTTAAAGATAGCTGTGGCATTCCTATAGAGGGATGTGTAACGATTGCTAACACGGTTTTTAAACTGCAGTACAGTGGGGCATCGGCGTCGTATAGGGTCATGCATGGGGATGGTGATCTTTCTTCACTGTAGAATCATTTTAACGCCATAAAAAATTCATTAAAAAGAACCATTAATCTGTTACCCTCATACTGCGTGCGAATTACCTATCCTTACATTGATATGGCGAAGGCATTGTCAGCGTGATAATTAACTTCTCAAATAAAGATTTATATTCTCGCGTTGCACGAATCGGCGTTACCTGGAAACTGTCGAGCGCGACCAGTCTATAAAATACCGCGGCTTCACAAATTCGGATTTACTATTTTACGGGGTGTTCAGCACGAGACATACCGCGGTCGCAAGAGATGGCGGAATTATCTCAACACGGCAAAAATAATTCGGGCATCTGAAAAGCCGGCAGTAATACGCCGCGTATCCTAGCGTCAGCAAGAATATTCGGCTATTAGGGCGTTCACGACGAGGCAAAATGCGCGGTCCAAGAAATTACGGAATCTAAATATAAAAGATTCGGTATTTGTTAAACGTCGCGGCTTCGCCAGAATGCTGAATAATGAGTTGGTTTTAGACACCAAAGATCAATGATTTTATTCTATGTAATAATAGCTGCAATATGAAGATAATAGATTTGAATGGCGGCAATTTTAAAATTCAAGATGGCGGCCACCGAACGGCGAATAATGATTTTGATCGATATGGGTTTTATTGACCCATAAATGATTGGTTTAGACAACGCAATAATCTGTTTCTATGTTGAAATATTAGCTAAAAATGTAAGATAATGGATTTTATGAGTGGGCCAATTTTTAAATTCAAGATGCCGGCCCAGAATTACCATGCCGATGAGATGGGTACGGCGATCTCAATATGAAACGTACATATCTTAAACTACCTTTATGCCAATTTTTCAGCTTTTGTCAAAAAAGTGCAGCAACATTCATCTGATTTTTTTGGCTGCTTAGCTCCATGTACTATCTATGGACAAAACTAGCCTCAAACTTGAAATTGTATGCGGCCATTTTGATTTATGCGCTAATTAGGCCAGTTTCCGTGTGCCGATTATTGGCCGGATTTTGCATATGAAGGTTTAGGAGGGTCTAATCAACAACTTCGGCACAATAAAACCTACTGTTGCAATTTGTTCCAAGTAGGCCAATAATTTTCATATATTAAAGGGAGCAGTAGCCTCTAGATTTTGACTGCATACAACTGTACTTACTGTATAACAAATCGTCATATACTCCAGCAATGTATTTGTTCAGCCAGATACTTAATTAATTATTTTACACATGCCAAACGCTACGAATTTGAACGGCGCCATATGACACCGCGGTCCACCGTGCTGCCACCGCAGAAAAGTGCGTTATCTTGCAGTTTTATTTTGCAGGGCATACATGACGCGAGGCTATCACAAAGTGGCAATTATATTAAATTACCCTAAAATGCTATTTAAAGCGATACGTATTCATTTAGGGCAAATTTATCCATACTATAAACTGAACACTATATGTCGTTTATGAAGATATTAACAATCCTTTTGCTTTTAAATGAATAATAAGAAATACCCTCGGTCTGTATAGCCTTGCTGGAAAGTGTTTGCGGCAAAACTTCTCAGATCGGCGCTTTGCAGTGACGCCACCGTCAGTAATGCAAAACTGTAGTCGTTAGTATTTAAATACATTTTTTAAAATATTTCTAATGTGATTGAACGCATGAAAACTTTTTATGTAGCGCAACATACACCTAAATTATAGGCTGAAATAACGCCTAGAACGGCTAGAGGGCTACTAGGTTGCCCTTAACCGATTATTATTGACTGGACTAGTATTTTATCGGCAGTTGATGCGCATGCATTGTTTATTTCCCATTGTTCGCTTGAACGCATTGTTTTTTTTTCAGTGTACCATAGGAGTGTACCAAAGCATCTCGCAGCTCGCAAATAGGCCCCTACGGCATTTCTGGAGTAGTAGGTCTCGTGGGAGAGATAGTGAATATAGAAATAAGTTGTGGATATAGAAATAAGTTAACCCTAACCCTAACCCTAAAGGCCGCCGCACACCAGCCGATTTTTCACGCGATTTGATCGGCCCGATAGAAATCAGCCGATATCGGGTAGGTGTGCGCGTTCATTTGTAGACGATTTTATTTTTATCGGGTGATTGTTCCAAATCAAACATGTTTGATTTTGAACC
Source organism: Priapulus caudatus (assembly GCF_000485595.1). Classification (NCBI taxonomy): domain Eukaryota; kingdom Metazoa; phylum Priapulida; class Priapulimorpha; order Priapulimorphida; family Priapulidae; genus Priapulus; species Priapulus caudatus. Next base: position 195,596 of record NW_014577235.1, read on the forward strand.
GATGAGCCGATTTTACAAACGATGAAGCGATGAAGCGATGAAGCGATGAAGCGATGTAGGTGTGCGGCGGCCTTAACCCTAACCCTAACCCTAACCCTAATCCTGACCCTAACCCTAACCCTAACCCTATCCCTAATTCTAAAATAAAACAAAATTATCCAAAAATAATAAACAATAAAATAAATAAAAGACAAAATTAGCCAATCAAAGCCGTTTTTGTTAGCATTTAACGCGCTCTCTAGCGGATCACTATCTCTCTCCTGTGCAAAATTATTTTCTGGAGCCGGTCGCGAATTTGTCTCAGATTCGGTATCTCGCAAATACCGTATTTCATAAATACGGAGTCTCGTGTGAACGCAGATTATTTCAACAAATACCGAATCTATTTAGATTCCGTATTTCTTGGACCGCGCATTTTGCCTCGTGTGAACGCTAAATACCGAATTTCTTGCTACGTGGGAACGCGGCTATAAATTTTGTTAAACTATGTTTAAGTTTTTCTTAAGGTTCGTGTTGTTACACACGCATCTAGTTTTGATTTAGCTGCGCTATATCGGTTTGTAGGTCCGATTAGGTTTTAGGTGGGGAAACCGTGCACCAAATTTACCGCGGTGGGTTTGGTTATAAATGCTTATAATTATAATGATTAGTAACATATTTTGATCATTTTAACGAGCTGTATGTGAATTTGTTAATGATGACATGGTTCTAAAGTTTTTTTTGGAAATTTGACATTGTTCAATAAAATTTTGTTATCATATACGAGACCGTTATTTCTTCAATGCATGTTGCGGTAAAGCGGAGAATAGAGCGGAGAGTTCTGAGAAAAAAGAAAACACTGAAGGTCACCTAGCGATATTGCGCGCGCGCGCGCGTGTGTGCGTGGGTTTACGATTGCGTTAGTATGCGTGCCTTACTAAGCTTTACTATGCTTTACTATGCGTTACTATGCTTTACTATGCTTTACTATGCGTTACTATACTTTACTAAGCTTTACTTATACGCGTGCTTCGTATATATATTCGTATATATTCGTTATGCATACCGTACGTGCGCACGTGCATGCGCTGGTATGCGTGCCTTAGTATGCGTAGGTGCGTGCGGGCGTGCGTTACCGTGCATGCCTCAGTATGCGTACGCGCGTGCGTGCACAGCAGTATAGAAGCTACTGTATTACGGGAGGCTGTGAGCTGCTGCACAGTAGCAGCAGCAGCCCTATTATATAAGTAGTAGTGGGTGTCGACGAGTACGCTGCTGTTGTACGGCCGCCGCGCGCTCGCGTTTTTGCTACATATGTTTGACAGACGATGCTCTATCATCTCTATGATCAGCATGCAGACGCCTGATGCACACACGCGCACATGCACGCACGCGTAAGCGCACGCGTAAGCACACGCGCACGCGTACGCACACGCACACACGCGTAAGCACACGCGCACACGTATGAGCACACACGCGTACGCACGCGGCACACGCACGCGCGCGCGCGCGCGCACACACACACACACACACACGCACACACGCACGCACGCACGCACGCACGCGCGCGCGCGTACTCGTTGCATGGCATACTGATTCTCATCGTGCTCTCTCCTCCATTAATGTACGCAGCGTTCCATGTCTTACTGCTCTTCATCATGTCCTTCCCTCCGTTGACGTTCGTGACTAGAAAATTCCTTTTGTTTACCGCTAAATTAAAAACCATGCTAGCAGTTTCGTCTTACCGGTTTAACCTTTATAGTTTATACACCGCGCATACTACCGTGTAATATATTGAGATTTTTGTGGTATGCATTCCACGTTAAATATTTACAGGATTGACAATTTGTCATTATTAGCTTCTGATATTATCAGAAATGAATTAGCGCATTTTTGTTTTTTACTCACGCCTGAGACAGATAAACAAAGACAGAGTGAGCTAGGCGATACGCTGAGACAGATAAACAGAGACAGAGTGAGCTAGGCGATACAGCAGCTACTGTGTACAGGCAGGCCGGTATCGCCATGCGGCTGACATGACGGCTTAGGGCGTAACTGTTTTTATACTCGGCCGCGTTGTTCAAACGCCGGTTTTAATGCATCGCGATGAAAAGTAAGATTTCGAAGTAAGACGCGAGATATAATCGTCAGTATTCCAAGCGCTTATCCCCCAACGCCCTACTCGTGACCCTCCTATAAGCCCCCTCTCTCTCTTTCTCTCTCAAGAGATAAGAGAAAGAGAAAGAGAGATGAGGAGAGAGAAAGGAACGGAAAAGAGAGAGAGAGAGAGAGAGAGAGAGAAGAGAGGGGGGGGGAAGGGGGAAGGAGAGAGAAAGAAGAGAGAGACTGGAGAGAGAGAGAGAGAGAGAGGAGAGAGAGAGAGAGAGAGAGAGAGAGAGACGCGCGAGCGATAGATATGATAGGATGTAGAGAGCGGAGAGAGAAGAGAGAGAGAAGAGAGAGAGAGAAAGAAAAAGAGAAAGAGAGAGAGGGGAGAGAGAGGGGGAACGAAAGAGAGAGAGAGAGAGAGAGAGAGCAGAGAGAGAGAGAGAGGAGAAAGAGAAGAGAAATTAAGAGAGAGAGACGAGAGGAGAGATAGATCGATAGATAGAAGATAGATAGATAGATAGATAGATTGAATATATATATTATATATAATATATATATATATATATATATAGAGAGAGAGAGAGAGAGAGAGAGAGAGAGAGAGAGAGAGAGAGGAGAGAGAGAGAGAGA
>NW_014577235.1:202664-205608 GCF_000485595.1 Priapulus caudatus
TGCGCGTCGATATTAGCGCGACGGTCGAGTCAAGCAGACCAGCCAGCCAGCCAGCCAGCCAGCCACAGACCAGCCTCAGCAGCAGTCAGCAGCAGCAGCAGACGAGCGTAGCGAGCCAGCTTCGCCTAACAATACATGTTTATGCGATGAGGTATATCGTGGGTTTATTGGGCTGTATCGTTGACGTCGTATGGCCTATGGCGTATCTGCCGTGCCGGAGCGTATGCCACTCTCACGTTGGTGCCCTCTGCTCTAGTTCTTTTATTTTAACTCTACGTCGCATAACATGCACACGCCATACCACAACACTTGCACACTACACGCAACCACACACACCACACCACACACCACACACCACACACACACACACACACCCACACCACACACACACCGCACGCACGTACACACACACACGCAGCACGCACACACACACGCACGCACGCAACGCACGCACTTCACACACACAACACACACGCACACAACGCACGCACGCACACACTACGCACGCACACACACACACACACATGCAACACAATACCACACCTGCCGCACACACGCAACACAAACGCACGCACACACACACACAGACACGCAATAACATGCGTCGTATATCATGCCAGCACGCATACAACACACCTGCCAAACATACAACACACGGCATGCACCGCACGCACGCACGCACGCACGCACACGCACGCCACGCCACCGCCAGCATACATACACACACACAAACAGCACAGCACACACACAACACACCACCACACACATAGCACCACAAACACACACACACACACACACACACACACACCCACACACACACACACACCTTAACACACTAACACACTAACACACTAACACACTAACACACGAACACACGAGACCGATCACATAACCTCCTCCAACTACGTTAGGCGGAGGTAATAATGGCATGTTACTTGTATTTGATGAGTCTTCAAATTCGTGTGGCCTTTGACATAACGGTTGAGACCCGTCGATGGTCGAGACTGAAGGAGACGAAGCATGAAGGGATGAACACGATGTAAGCATCTCCTAATGGCATGTATTACTGCAGTAATAATCTCGTGCAGACACGGTGCTCATACAGAAGAACCTACATTCCTCTTACTAAAAGCACTCTCCAGCTGCAACAAACCGTCCCCCCCCACACTGAAATACCTCCTTTCTCTCGGTTGTTTTTGACTGCTTGTTTGTAACTATACATAAATAACTTGTGCTAACAAGAGGTCGGGATGTGAGTTTACGATAACACACGCACGTTCTGTGTTCGTTTGTATAACAGGAACGTATGTGAACGAGCGATACGAGCATGGTTAGATACTTCGTGTCGAGCGTTCATCTTGCTATGGATCTTTCGCATGTGAATAAATGTCATCATGTGTTCATATCTGTATTATTTTGCTTTTATTGATAACAATGTCGATCATCAGTTGGCTTACATCATTGAAAAGCAGCCAAATATTTTTAATTTTACATTTCACTCGATACACGCGTTTATGAATGCAAATGTGCACAAACGGTGGAGTTTCTTTATAACGATATCTCTCTGTCTCTATCTCTACCTTCGTCATAATATAAAAGAAATGCAGATAAAGACAATTTAGCAAGATGTGTAGTGCTTTGTCATTTAGGTGTGCCCAAGTATAAGACTCAGTTATAGCGACTCGTTCTTTAACATGCGGTTTTTTTTCACCATAGTAGAGTATGCGACCCTGTGCTTTTCTTTCTCGTTTCATAAGTGATTTGTTGTGAAGTGTTGTTTTTACAGCTTCACGGTGACAGCGCGAGCAGGATGGAAGCTATACTAGCGATCAGTTAATACCAGTGCGGTATTAACCGCTTTATTACTGGGGAGTGCATGCTACTCACACCAGGCAGATCACTAGACAGATAGCCTACACTCGCATATCCTGAACAAATTCCCTCCTTCAAGATACAGTCACAAATCCTGAACAGATTCCCCCGTCAACAATTCTCCCGTCCGCAAATCTTGAACAACCACCCTCTTTCCCACTCGATCAACGATACACTCGAGATGGGAGAGAAGGAATTGATTGATTATCAATGAAATGTAATCGATTTGTGATCGTCTTCTGTGCGCAGATACGACACCGGTTAAAAGTCGTGTGGACACGGCCGCTGCCAATCTCGTGCCTGTCACAGGACCAGGGGACACGCCCGAACGACCCTACGAGGTAGGTAGCCGATGACATCATCTTCACAGTGTTACGTCAAGTCATGTGCGACAGCTCCCGTCATCTCATGTGTGGAATTATCCACCACGTGTTTCACGGCCCTCCGTTTTTCCATTTTATCTATTTTTCCATCAGCGTGTTTTGTCTATTTTCACTTGTTAACGAAATTCATATCTTTATTACCACGTATTCTACCCGTGAGCAAGTGTTTGCACGTGTGCTTCATGTAGCTACGTGTTTTCTATCCGTCAGACGTGTTTCCATCTTTGACCACGTACTGGCGTGCTATCGCGTGGTTTACACACGTTTCATCTGTTATCGCGTGTTTTGCCTTTCATCTCGTGTTCCCTTGTCACATGTTTTGCCTGTTACTATTGCGTTTTCCTGCTGTTATACGTGTTCCGTTTTTCCCCAGTGTTCACCTGCTATAATGTGTTTTTGCAGACGTTTTTCGTCTTCACGTTCGTGGAGTGCGAGTCCCTAAACGGTTTCGGACCGTTCATGGATCTGTACAAGCAAATCATCAACGGCGTCCAGAAACACAAGGCGTTCGAGGAATGTGTGTTGCTAAAATGCGTGGAAAAGAATGGTGGGTAAGAGTATCGACGGAGTTGGTCAATAATACCTATCGCGTGCGCCTCCTTGTCTGTTCGTAGGTACGTGTGTGCGTGCGTATGTGTGTTTGTGGTGTGTGTGTGTGTGTGTGTGTGTGTGTGTGTGTGTGTGTGTGT
>NW_014577235.1:208715-228338 GCF_000485595.1 Priapulus caudatus
GCTCTGTAGCGAAAAGGTTTCATTGGAAGCCGCCACGTGATACAGCAGTTAGTGTTAAGCGTATAATCAAGGACAGGGTGAAGGTTGGTGTGTGTGTGTGTGTGTGGGGGGGGGGGTAGAATTAGTTTTATGATTAGTGGCGTGGGTTAGAAGGTGAATAGTTGGAAGGGATAGAGTTAGAACTAGGTGTAGGGGTTAGACTTCGGATTAGGATTAGGTGTGAGGTTTACGATTGTCAGATTGTCCGGATTGGAGTTAGGGTTACGATTAGGGGTGCAGTTTATGGTATAGATTAATGGGAAGGGATAGAATTAGAATTAGGCGTAGGGGTTAGGGTTAGGGTTAGCGTTAGGCATATTGTCGAGATTTATAGTTCAGATTAAGACGTAGGCTTTTCACGGCATTTAGACCAGCTGTATATATGTAACCAGGACAGTGTCTCTATATCTACCTTTATATAGTTACTTATACATATTATCTAGCCGTATACACCTACCTGTTTATATCTAGCTGTATATATATCAATCTGTTCATATATACAAAAGATTTTTATGTATCTGTATATATCTACCTGAATTTTCTACCTGGATTTTCTACCTGTATGTATCTATCTGCGACCAGGTTCGTTCCAAGAGATCAACAACTACGTGGTGGCGCCGAGCGATGCGCGTCTGCTGCCGGACTCTCCCGCCTCGCTCGTGTCGCCTTACTATCGCCGCTTCGGCTACCGCGGCTACATCGTCATCGCCTGCAAGATCCTCGAGGACAGCGACACGCGCGACTTCGAGGCGATGTGGCAGGGATGGACGGGCGCCGGCTACATATCGAAGAAGATGCCGCGCCAGTTCGGCCTGAACAAGATCAACCTGTACAAGCGCCGCTCGGCCGACAGGACGTTCATGTACGTGTGCATCGTCGAATGCGCTAACATTCTCGACCCGGGTCTCAGCGTGCGCGTGCTGCAGTTCGTCGAGGCGTTCCGGCTGCGCATCAGCTGCTACACGGCGCTGTACAAGGCCGAGAACATACGGCGCGCCTCCGACCCGGAGTCCTACTCTAGCCACAGCGGCAGCGCCGTGTCCGACGAACGAGCGACCTCTAGCGTCGGGTAGCTACCCCTCATTCACCCACCCCATGCACGCGCGCGCGTCGTCTCCTCTCGCGGCCACTAGATGGCGGTAGGTTACCGTGAGGTAGTGGCGGCAGCTGCGGCGGCGGCGGCGTGTTCTTCGATTGCTGGCACGACGGACCGGCCAGGCTGGCGGGACCAACGTCTCTGTGATAACCCTTGCCTTGCTGGTGTTCCCCCCTCCCACCACCACCACACCGATATCTATGTGTGTTCGTTGCATGTTGTCGGCTCGGCGGCGGCAGAGCGAGGGGCGTGGCCCGCGCCCCCGCCTGCTGCCAATCAGATGTCGCACGTCATCAGCGCCGCGCCGACAGCACGGGGGCTCACCGAGAGCCTGCGCCGGTCCCGCACGAGTTGTGCTCTCCGTTGCCATGACAACGGCTTTTGTTACGACGGCGGGCGCCGGCTTACGTAACCGTGACGACGGTGCTCCTCGCGTTGCGTAGCCATGACGACGGTGCTGCGCGCGGCGGTCGCTCTACGTAACCACGAAAATCTTATGGAGGTCGTTTTTACGTAACCATGACAACAATTGTCCTCACAGAGGGTCACTCTACGTAAACATAACAATTGTGGTTCTCACGACGGTTGCTTTACGTAACCATGACAACGGTGGTTGTTCCAGTGTACGTTTTATGTATCCATGGCAACTTGTTGGGGCGCTCTACTTAATCATAAGAACGGTAATAATGATTAATATAAACGCTCTCTGTAACCATAAGAAACATGGCGATGATGGTATTCAGATGAGCGTCACTTATGTAACTATGGCAACAGTTGTTCTTGCTGCTAATGTTCCACATTTCGGGATCCCCGCGAGACTTCGCCGCTTGGAATGACGTATATACGTGCTGTCTGGTGTGGAAAGCACATGTTTGGTCATATAGGTATACTTATTATGGAATTATCATTACCAGGGACATGGGTGCATGATTATGTACTTTACCGTATCTACCCTTTATGGACTATTGCTACTTGGTGGCTGGTGCAATTACCGTATATTGCCATCAATCAGCGTGTCAAGGTCGTTTGACTTTGGAGTCTCTACTGTGATGTGCCTTGATCGCAGAAAAAATCTGCATACACACGATATGATGTCACCATGACGTCATTGCGATGTTATCGTGACGTCATCGTGAGATACTAACACTAACAGACGAAGTTTCGCTGCTGGTGCCAATATCGCTGACAACTAAAGTTTGTGCCTGTCTAACTGAATATAGATGCACTTATGCAGATTTTCTATGGAAAAATGTAAAAGAATAAGGCACTAAAATACATTTTGAAATGCATTTATAATAGTACGCTGTACATAGCTTGGTGCACACACTGAGCTTAGCAATTGTGTATGATGACTAGAAGCAAAAGGTGACGTTATTGCAACTTGTGTCAGATGTGACTAAACTAATAAGTGACAGGAGGCAATGGCCTTGATACTGGAGCTTTTGGTCCCGCTAAAGCCTTTCCAGGTGTTCCTATGCGCTCAGATTTTCTTTGTAAATTCGTTGCGTTTCCACAGGATATTTCGCACTTTTTTTTCTCTCTCTCTCTCTCTCTCTCTCTCTCTCTCTCTCTCTCTCTCTCTCTCTCTCTCTCTCTCTCTCTCTCTCTCTCTCTCTCTTTCTCTCTCTAGAGATAGAGATCGAGCGCGCGCTAGAGAGAAACTAGTTTCTCATTACAGGCATGATTTTATGGTGCTCATTGCTCGTGTTTATCCTAGCACTGTTAGCCTTTATTGGTTGCGTATATGTAAATGCACAGAGAGATGTAAATAGATTTTGACTCGATATAGGAATGAAGTGACTCGTTATGAAGGTTCCTTATGCTCAGGTGCCACGGCCATGAATTGTTGATTCTTTTGTTTAGGTTTCCTAGCTATGAATTGTTAATTATTTGTTCAGGTATCCTAGCAAGGAATTGTTAATTCTTTTGTTTAGGTATCCTGAGCACGAACGGTTGTTATAAATAAATCATAATACCCAACCACACAGAGACCAGTAGCACACTGAATGTTTGAACATATTCATATACACACAGTTTAAATAGACTGATGGCAACATGAATTGCTGTCCATTCCCATTAAAAATGTACTCAACGAATTAATTGATTATATTATGAGTTATTCAGTTATATTATAATCAATGGCACATAAAGTTTCTTAACCATCACAAGCGAGCAGTTAGCAATAATAGATAGTGACCTAATTCAATTACATTACATTTGTATCAAGTTTCCACTTGACAACATAGAAATGGAGAAACGATAATCCTATTACCATCTTTATTTTTTTTTTCGCAATTTTTAGCAAAACGGTCAATAATAATGATGCATATGATATTTTACCATATCAAGATTAATCTTGAGTCCTTGACCGATGATAGTATTATCTTACGCAATAATTGACAAATATATAATCACATTTTTACATTTCGCAACATCATTGTCCCACATTTATTAATCCGATACATTTCAAATATTACAAATCATTCAGTCCTAATTGCCAAATAATAACAACACATTAATAATTGATTAGTAAACAACAATAGAACCACCACACCGTGCCAATCCCTCACCACTTCTAATACCCCAAAAAGAAATAAATTATATCCTCTCATAATAACAACAAAAATAACAGGAGTACACGAAAAACTTGTCGATAAGGAGTACCGGTAATTAACCGGTAAATTCATGGTCTGGCGGCCAACCAGTTCAACGAAAAAAAACCCGATTACTTAGACAGCTCAAGTTGTAAATACTTACGGGGGTCTGCACCCGTGTCTAGTCGCTCACACGCTGAGCCAATCGCGACGCAATTCGCGTTAAATTTGTTGAAGCATACACACGGATGACCGCCAAACCTTAGATTTTCCCTTTCCTGATGCTGTCAGGATTAGAGGGTTTCATATATGTGGCAATGCAGGGCCACAGCAGTGACAGTCCCACCTGTTACAGGTACACCTCACAGATACGCAGGCACCACTACGCGAAATCTACACGCCGTCGAATACCCGTCGGACACGACGCGTCGTCACGAAGATCGAGAATGAGATATCGCGATCACAAGAGCGGCGGAGGTTAGTACATCGGTGGGTGGGCGGGTGAAGGACAACATGCGTTGGCGCAGTGCCAACTAAACCGCCAACCAACTCTTCCCACTCATAGTCTCGCTGAAGAAAAATTACACTTGCAAACGCGCGGGGGCGTATCGTCATATGACGTCATCGAATCACGTGTACGTCGCGTGACACTGAATCGCGCTTCGTCACGTGACATCACTGAATCACACATTGTCACGTGTCATCATCGAATCGTCTGCTGTCATGGTGACGTGAACAGGACATTTCCGAATAGGAAAATACGTGGGAACTATAGTGCCTGTCGCGTTATCGCGACACCAGACATCACGATCACCATGGATACGACAGTGAAAACGCTCGCTGATCACAGGCAGATGGCACTGATAGCGCCGAAAAGCATCACCGGACCTAGTTATTGAGTGACCATTATAAATGAGCTTCTATTTACTTCTCTGTACAAACGTTACATCACTACGGGCAAGTTGCCCCCAAATTACTCTGATAGAAGACAATATTCGAGCTAAAGCCACCAAAAACCCATGTTTGAATGATGTCAGTAACCTGTTGTTACTCGTCAACGTAGTCACTGTTACACAAACAAACACCTATCAAGTTACAGCTAAGATACTGATATAAATGGTCCTAGGAAGAACTGTTTCTTGGATTAACAGTTTACTGTTACGACCCTGGTGAGCCAATAGTTGTCCCGAACTGTGTCCGGTCGCACACGTTATGTGGTTGACAGCGAGATTTTACCAACACGTCTCTTCCTCCTATGTTCCTCTGACCTTCCACAGGCTACTAGTGCCCTCTACTGGCATTTTCAATTAACTGTAGCGGTCCTGAAAGGAAAGCAAAGAGAAATTCAACGTAATGGAATCCGAAATGAAAAATTGTACATTGGCAAGACTTTATATACACCACTAAATGTAAGTTAGCTTTCTGCTATTATCAGCGATACTGTTGTTGATAAATCGAATGACAACCCAAATACTGTCGTCCCACCAATATAGTGCCACAGAATTCACACAATCAATGGTTAGTGACCCCATCTATTCACGTTACCTACTCAGCTACTATACAGTGTCAACAACTAGCTGAAAAAAGTTCACCTGTATGGTATTAACGACGCTGTTTGCCATCGTCGACAGTCTTCCCGCCATCTTGGTCACACCGTCCTTCATTCCGTCCTTGAGCCCCGAGATATCGGGCGCCATGTTGCCGTAGTCGTACGACGCGCGTTGCTTGGTGGGCGTGCGGCCGTCGTCGAAGTAGTCCGCGCTCGAGATGCCCTTGCTGCCTTCAAACCTCTGCAGGTTCTGCCTACGTTCCCACTGACAAAGAAAAAAAAACAATGCGAGAGTTTACTCCGGAAACTAAGCAGAATTACTACCGAACTCGATGGAATTCCAGTTAAACACTTACGTGGGTGGGTCGCTTAAGGGCGACTCCCCTAACAAAAACGTTCGTTTATGGACGGTGTTCCGATTCGTAAAAGTGGCATCACTGTACTGCCACTTTAGGGAAATACTATAAGTGTCATTTATAGACAGGTATCTGTGTCTGCTAACACTGGTTTGTCTGTGTTATGTAATTATTCAGAATTATCTCCGCATTGTTAGATCACAATTCTGACAAAATTATACAGAATTGCTAGAATTTGTAAACTAGTGACTCTTACATTCATGTTATTATCATCTGCAAAGTACTGGTCAGATGATATGGACTTGGCACCACCAAATTTCTTCTGCGCTGTACCGCTGTCATTCACAGGATCCACGGACTTACGATTCCTGCCCGACCTGACAGAAAAACAGTCCAGGTGAACACCTCACTCACGCTAAAACATCGTACACCTGACGCCCTACCATCTCATCCCATCCCACCCTACCTCACCAAATCTAACACCCTTCTATGCCACCCAACCCAGACCAATCTAATACCCTTCCATGCCACCCTACCCTGACCAATCTAATACCATTCTAAGCCCCTATACCCTACCCAATCTAATACCATTCCATGCCACCCTTCCCTGACCAATCTAATACCATGTTAAGCCACCATACCCTACCCCATCTAATACCATTCCATGCCAGCCTACCCAGACCAATCTAATACCATTCCCAGCCACCATACCCTACCCAATCTAATACCATTCCATGCCACCCTACCCAGACCAATCTAATACCATTCCATACCACCCTACCCAGACCAATGTAATACCATTCCTAGCGACCATACTTTAACCAATCTAATATCATTCAATGCCACTCTTCATTAACTAATCAAATAACATTCCATGCTATCGTACCCCACCCATTCGGATCCCAACCTTCAACATACCACCCGACCCTCTTCTATCAAGTACCTGGCCTCAGTGTCACGTTCCGGTTTAGGAATGGCTTCATCAAAGAATGATCCGGACCTTGGCTTCTCCTCCGTCTCCCAGGAGTCGGCCTTACTGTTGAACCGACTCTCTTTCTTCGGCCCGTACAGGTCATCTTCTAGAGTGTAGCGCCCTCTACTGCTAGAGAATGGGTTATCATTGTACCTGGTGATTAGAGAGGATGCATTGGCGGTGAAGGATCAAAGTACATTCAGACGTAACGTCATCAACACACTGCTCTAACATACTAACCAAATGCTTAACAGGCCATATTAAACAATGCTTACCATGCTATGCTACAGTATACTAATCAATGTTTCCTAAACTATATTAATTTAGATACTTGCTGTGCTGTACCAATGCTTGCTGTGCTGCACTTACTTTGGTGGACCGGATGAAAAGGATAGCACCTCAAAGTCTTGATCGTCGCTGTCGCAGCGACCGCGAGATCGTCCCGCGACTCGCTGCTGGGAGATGGGAGTCTCCTGTTCTATGACCTTCATGTCAGAGATGGCAGAATGACTCACACCCCTGCAAGCAGAAAACCACGGTTACACAGACGTAACCACACACCCCTGCCAGGAGAAAACCACGTTTACACAGACATAATCACACCACTGCAGGGTAAAAACTATGGCCACTACTAAGGATTAGTTAGCAAGCTACCATGTCTCAGGGTTCTCCGCAGAAATTCCTAAAAGCACGCCAAGTAATCGGGCAATTCATCCCCGCCTGCTAATTGGAGTTAATTATGCATGTCACAAGCAGCCCTCTAAACACAGGTGAGCTCGATCAGATTGGAAATGTATACATCAATTTTAGAAAACACAGCATGACTGTGTTAGGATTGTAAAAAGTTAACACAGCTGGAAATTAATGCATGTTGATTAGGCTATCAACACATGCAGGATTTATGGGACACCGCAAATTAGCTGAAGGCATGTCGCATGCGACATGCGTCAAGGGCACGGGGAGAACACTGTGTCTGTATATTACGTACTTGGGAGCACCCAGTCCACCCATGCCCAGTCTCTCCATCTGTTCAGCCTTCTTTGGATCAGTCTGCTTCATCTTGTGTTCTTGTTTCTTCCTCTCCATGCTTATATCTTGGTAGACGAGTCTCATGGATGCACTGTAATAAACAGACACACTAACATCTTTGTTTTCACACACGCATGCACGCACGCATGCACACACGTGAAAATAGAAGAAAAGCCCAAGTTCCAAGAGACCAGATCAGGTATATGCATACACAACTGTGAACATACGCAGATGCACAACTTCACTGCAACTAGCAATGCTATACTTACCCCTGCGCTTCTTCTTCTTCTTTGCTTCTGGTTTCCGTAGTAACGGACATGGACGACGCAGCTTTTTGTTCGTCTGCCAACTGCGCCTGTTTCTCCAGTTTGGAGAAATCTGTCTTCACCTTCTGAGCTCCGAACCCTCCCTTTCTGGCCCCCAATCCCTGAAAAATGGCAGCAACATTGATCAGTTTATACAAGACCTTCTTTGTAACTGAGATGCCAGGAAACAGCAGTGGCTGGCAGGTTGTCTTGGATCAGTTTTTCGTAATCTACAGCTATTAGAATCGTCGCATGTGAATGCAAGGGCTTTACATGCCATGCTATACATGCAGCGATGGTTTACACACCTGTGTACTGCAGCCCCACGCTGCCAACTTACCGACTTGCTTGCTGGTTTGCGAGCGCCAATGGTTGACTTTCTTGGTTCAGCTTTTGCAAGCGCTTGCGTTGGAGAGATGCTTAGTGCTGCCTGCACACTGGGGCCCTCCGTTGGGTCTGCAAAAAGAACAAATGAATGTGCAACATCTTCCAGATAAAGATAATAATAATATTTGTAATTTAATAATATTGAATTTGTCTGAACTGGCACTCGTACAATTTCTCCTGATCCAATCAACACTTGCAAATTTCTTGTCGCAAATTTCCTATTGTGCAGCACTCTATGAGAGTAGCGCAGAGATGCTCACTTGTTGTTTGCGACAAGGCTTGCCCATTCTTGATTGGCTGTGGTATGGTGGAAATGCCGTTCTTTAGACTGTCCCCCTCATTTTCGGCGTGCTGTGAGAAGAAATCTATCTCCTTCTGTTCGGGAGATGTTGGCTCGTGGTGACTGTCTATGTTCAACTGTAGATTAAAGGAGCATGAGTCATTCTAATGATACTCAGTGCTGGTAAAAAGAAACAAGCAATGAAATGGATTCGGTATGCATGCTACTCCTTGACATCATAAATTGGTCGCTATTGGTCACTATGAATGGGTTTTTATACATTTGACAAGCATACGCATTGTGCTAGAGCCAGGAACTTGCTAGAACGACCCATGAGGCCACTACTCCTTTGAGCAGATCCTATCTACATGTACTGCAAGTATGTACACAGAATGAGTGTGTGCACACGTGCATGAGTGCCCCCCCCCCCATGAGTGCCCCCCCCCCCCGTATGTGCATGTACATGTACAGTACCTGGGTTCCGTGAAGCCTCATGGCCTGTGAGGCGAGATGGTGCACCTTATCCTTGTAGAGCTGTGCTGTTCTACTCGAGTACTTCTGCTTTGAGTCCTTAGTCGTGCAGTTGTGTTGCGTGAAGAATGCAGTCTGCAAAATTCAAACAAATGTAAGACTTCTGTACGCACAGCTGACACTAAGTACTCATGTGTGAAGGAATACTTATACTTCTATGTGTTACTGTTATTTACCATGCTTTCTAAAAAAATAATGCAAGCTGTTACTTAGTCACTAATATTTTTCTGACAACTCAAAGACAACTGTTGTTGGAGAAATTCAGTCAAATTCATGTAATTACCAGCTGGTGACAATAAATTTTAAAATCTGGTACATTGTACCATGTTTCCCATGTCTGTAACAGACGGCCCACATACAGTGATCTGGCAATCCTGGACTTCCTAATATAATTTTCTTGATTTTGCCAAAGATGCGCTAGTATACCCAGCTTCTAAAAAATACCAGGGCATGATTGATTGGCACGATTTGATACGAAGATTGACAAATCATGTCGACTGACTACGGTTAAACTTACCGCATTGGCATTTCCTCCGACCTGCATTGCTCTCAGCTGCAGCCATGTCCAGTTAGTGTCGAGCTGTGTTGACCGGACAAAGGACAGGTGGACGCCGAGTGACCGGTGAATGGCCGAGCAGTCGATACAGATGAACACCCCGTAGGTGACTGTTGCCCATGTCGGGTTGTTTGTACCACAATCAAAGCACACCTGTAGAAACGTCATACATTTATATTATCCGCGCAAATGCTAGATACACTTTTAATATAATTGTATAAATGCTGTGCAATTATTACATTAAGAAATGCTGACACGCATTTCATGCAATTGTAATAACGCTATGTAGCTAACACATATAGAAATGATATAGACTGTCATCTGACTACATAAGCATTATACACTTAGTCTTACCAGCTGTAAAAATACTGCAGGGTTATCTGCTGTAGAAATGATTTACTCTCATGTTACACACTAATCACTTATAGATATATGCTACAGACTTGCACTACCCTGGTTAATAGGTGAAACACAGGTGAATGAAACGCTTTCAGACAGAGTTTGACCTAAATTTATAACTGGCAATTATACCACTGTCCTACATCTGTAATGACCGCACTGTGCACTGCAATAATTGGCATGAACATTCCTTACCATGCAGAGAGCCAAACTATATAAATGGTCTTTGTTACATTTATTATTAGATACCAACCCATTGATCGATTGTAGATTACACACAGTGGTGTATCTAGGGGGGGGGCAAGGGGGGCACGGGCCCCGGGCGCCATGTTCAGGGGGAGGCGCAAAAAAAGGCAAAGGTAAAAAAAAATGCAAAAAGGCAAAGGAAAAAAAACAATCTGCCTACTAAATGATAACTTAAAATAATTCAATCCTTTATTTGACAAGTTGATTACCCAGGGGCGTGTACAGAGGGGGTCCAGGGGGTCCGGACCCCCCCCCTGCTCGCGCAGAAAACGCATCTAAGGGGGTCTAATTTTAAAAAAATTCTGGGGGAGGGCCCCCTCAGACCACCCTTCGCGTTGTCACAAGTTTGGGTTACGGTTAGACCCCCCTTGTACAAATCCTGCACACGCCCCTGTTACCTGGACCTGGGATAGTAGCTGTAGTTTAGAAGTATTGGCATCCTAATCTGAGGAACAACCAAAAACTCAACATTCCATTTTTTTCTTCATTTTTTTCATTGGCGTCAGAAGTTGGAAGGGGCGCAATTTTAGCACTTGCCCCGGGTGCTGTTTTTCCTAGATACGCCTCTGATTACACAAGTGATTATGATAAGTGATAGGGAACCTTTCAATAAATAAAGTGACTAATAGAAGCATGTACCAAGATACTTCAAGACATAAGAAACATTAGATAGGTAGATGAAACATTTTAAGGGGAATGGGGTGATATCATTGGAACTTATAGTGCGTGTTGAACTACCAGCTACCTACTGTCAGTACGGATTAGGCACTAAGGCTCTTGTCAATTTTTGGCAGCAAAAACACGAGAATCAATTCAACAGCACTTCCTGCTGCGAATGGGCACGCATCAATTTATAATGGAAATTGCTCGACTCAGGTCAAGGGATAATCTTCCCACCAGTTTTATGAGTGGAATGATCCAGAATACACCACAAACAATTAATACTTGGACAAAGTATTGGTAAAAAAAGGTGACAGTCCCCCTCTTGCTTAATGAAGCCTGTTCGCTGCACCCGCTCATCTGAGCGTGTTCACTGTTTTCGGCATGTACAAACTTCTAAGGATACTTTTAAGTTTAGCTTCTTTGTCTCTGTGATTCCGTATTGGAATTCACTTCCTTCATCCTAAAGTAAATAGCAAATTTACAACCTTCTCTGCTGCGATCCGCAGTGTGGATCTACCAACTTGATCCACTTCTCTCTCCATCTTCGTTATACTTATAATCCCCAGAACTTTTGAAGATTAACACTTATGACTATGATAGTATGAGTATGAGGTTATGAGGTACTTATATAGTGACTAGTGTGTTTGGAGTTCCAACTTCCAGTTCCACCGCCCTAAGCTATAATAATACTTCCGCCATATAATACTTGTTGACAGTTGTGTATGTGCGTGCCTGCACATCCTTAGGCGACTCGCGCCTTAATTTACCTCAGCGGACATCCTGACCACACTAGCACAACTGAGACATCAACCCATGATCACGTATGCCAGGATTGAATGAAAATACGATTCCGGGTGGTGACGTCGTAACAATTTACTGCTGAAAAACCTTGCCCTAATGAGCATTTTTTAGCACAAAATATTACATCTTGAGTTTCCTCTAAACATATTCACGCAAAACAACAACAAACACTTACCTTATTATTAGGTAAGGCCCGCAAACGCTTAAAAACAGACTGGATAGCTGATTTCGTTGGAGACATGTTCGCCATTTTGTATGATGTGAATAAGTACGTCAGCTGTAATGACGTCAGTACCTCTGTAATAAGGCGCTTATTCCGAATCGTAGACGCAAAACTAGGTGCATCGTAAAATCTAAGTTATATGATGTTAAATATAATTAATTATAAAACAAAGTATTGTTTTAACTTGAACAAGTAATTTAACAGTGCTTAATTGAATATTTATTCAAATAAATTATTATTGAATGGTACTAGTCTTGGATGGTAAATGTTGATACAAACTCTGCATGATATTTGTTGTTGTTATGGCCGATGCTACGAGTATGAAACCGGTTCGCGTAGCAACACTCTTTTCACAGTATGTTAAAAACCGACTCTCGTATTCTGCTTGAACTCGGCTTTTAAATATGAAAATGTCACTTATCCACCCTCTTCCTTTCTCAATTCTAGTGTGGGACCCTGGTGTATTATATACATTCGCTTATGACATTGACATGTGCTACTGGTTGCTGTTGTCGTAGGCGTTGACGTCACAGTTAATAGTGCTCATAGGGTCTATGTCTCCCAGGGTACTATCGGATTTGCGCCACCGGTTAGGGTTAGGCCGGGTTAGGGAGTAGGCGTAGGCGACTCCCTAGACTCGTTAGTGGAGTAGGCGAGGTACAGTCCGGCATATTAGATAGTACCAGGGTACCCTCCGATAGTACCCTGGGGGACATAGAGACTAGACCCTCTCAGCGTTAATAGTGCGATCTGGGAAATAGGGAGGTATTCTCCCTATTTACCGGCCAAGCTGCGGTAAATAGTGCAATCTGGGAAATTTAGGGAGATAGTCTCCCTAGTGAGATAGTTTTCCTATTTACCCTATTTCCCGGCCAAGCTGTGGTAAATAGTGCGACACGGGAAATACTGCTAAGTCGTTACGTTACTTACATCGCAGTATTTCCCAGCACTACAACGCCCCCTGCATGCGATCAGATGAATGAACACAAACAATAGACAAACAATAGGCTTTCTCCCTATTTCCCAGATCGCGCTATTTACCGTAACACTATCTTCCTACTCTAGTTTTAGTTTTACATTACCTTCCTGTTTCAACGTCTACTCCTTTACACCTACCTGGTCCTTACTTTAGGCTTAGCGTTCACACACGTGACACAGTTGTTCTCCCACATGTTCTGTAACAATCTGATCGATTTTGCAGTCTGAGCAATGCAATTGCATGCGCTTTTTTGCATTCACATTATGTAAGTAATTTATTGTATAAGCAAAGTTTACAGTGATAAACGTCCATCATGTGACACAGACCTGCAGACAGCCTCTGGCAGTGACGCTGAGAGGGTCTATTTCTGCTGGAACGTACCCTGGGTACGATCCGGTATACCGGTACGTACCCTGGTACTATCTAATATGCCAGACCGTACCTCGCCTACTCCACTAACGAGTCTAGGGAGTCGCCTACACCTACTCCCTAACCCTAATATAACCCTAACCCTAACCATATCAGATAGTTACCAGGGTATGTTCCGGCAGTACCCTGGGGTGCATAGACCCTATGAGCGGCAGTGACACCATGCCACCAACGTGTACGTCGTGCCGTCACACTTCAAGTGGCTGGTGCATGGTGCCATAATTTGCAAATTTGCTTCTTCCGCTACTCTGCACTGACTGAGCGACTCCCCCTCTGCCTACTGGCTATACCTTCTTTCTCTGTATGCTGGATTCTTAATCTTAAATATATCCCTCTTTAAATATTATTATTTTTAGCTCATCTGACGTAGTCAGGTGCAGCTTGTAGAATCGCATGATTGTCCGTACGTCCGGCCGTCCGTGCGTCCGTCCGTCAACAGTTGGGCACAAATCTTAACCGCTCGACGTACGGTCACGATATTCGGGACGTGGGGGGGGAACCCCAAAAAGAGTTGGGATGTCGATGCTGAGGGTTAAAGGTCAAAGGTCAAGAGGTGTAAAAGAAGGAACATTCACTCCTTAACTTAAGGTATAGGGAAGAAATGCAGAATTGCGGCACAAATCTAAACGGCTTGACCTAGGCTTGTGATAGTCGGTGTATAGCATCATGGTAGGAAAAGCCATCACTGTGCCGAAATTGGAGGGCACAGGTCAAAGGTCAATGGGGCACAAGGCAGATTTTAAACATTTTCTGAGGGCATGGTCTGACGGAGCGATTGAAAAACTTTTTTGTTTCAGCGGTGACTTACCATTTTTATGGCTTTATTGAAAGGACCATGAAATGTACTTTCCGCTGACATGCGAAGAGTAAGTGTCGGATAACCTTTTGACCCTCAAGAGGAGGGTTAAACATGGATTTGTTTACTGTTAGAAACAATTTGATTGCCGGGTTTGCTATTATTAGAGCCCATGCCTGTGTGAACGTGAGGCTACAGTTGCACAGTTTAATTGCAAAGGCAAAAGTTTGTTGAACAAGGTTTATGCTCCTTAGATCATATTATTTTCTAAAGCAGTCTGTCTATAGCACCCTGAAGGCTGAATCAGTGAATGCTCATGTGGGTAGGCAAAAACACGGAGCAGCCCATGGCTGGCACGCTTCTAATCATAATTGTTGCCTGCCAACCTGCAATGCACATGTGTCTGCAATGCATAGAGATTAGGTGGGTGCGAAAGTGTAGCTGATATATTTGTTCCAATTGGCTACGAAAGTCAAACAAGAATAAAGAAGACTTATGTATAAGACGTCTTGCTATGCACAAATGAATTTATCAGCAGAACACCAGACACCAGATGAGCCCTGTCGCACTGCGGCACTTGTTTAAAGTATATCTACAGGGTTCTTGTTAACTTTTGACAAAGCAGGTAATTTGACAATGAATAGCAGGTAACTGTTTTTCCGGCACCGACGGTAGGGCGAGCGGCGAAGGCGCGAAGCACTGCTAGGGGAGTCCGGGGGCATGCACCCCCGAAAAAAAAATTCTGATTTGACCCACAAATAGCCTATTTTGTTGGGTATGGGTTCTAGAATTTGGTAGTTTAGATATTAGGTTTTTAGCTCATCTGACATAGTCAGATGCAGCTTGTAGAATCGCATGATCGTCCGTGCGTCCGTCCCGGCGGTTTATGTCTGTGATCGTACGTTCGCTGCGGCCGTCGACGCCGTGCGTCAAGCAGTTTGGGCACACTCTAAACCGGTCGACGTACGGTCACGATATTCGGTCGTTGGGGGATCGTCAAACGAGTTGGGATGTCGAAGCTGGGTCAAAAGGTCATAAGGTCAAGCGGTGTAAGAAGGGAACTTCACTCGGCTACAGTCCTTAACTTCCCAGTATAGGTAGGAAATGCATATTGCGGCACAAATCTAAACGCTCGACCTAGGCTTCGGTGATAAGTCGTGTATAGCATCATGGTAGGGCACACCCACACTTTGTGCGAAATTGGAGGTCCCAGGTCAAAGGTCAATTGGCAGCGAGGCAGATTTTAAGACTTTCTGAGGACAATGGTCTCCGGAGCGATTGGAAAAAACTTTTTTGTTTCAGCGGTGCCATAGGCATTTTTTCATGGCTTATTGAAAGACCATGAAAATGTCCCTTCTGCCCTGGACATTCAAGAGTCATGTCGGATAACCTTTTGACCCCTCAAGAAGGAGGGTAAACATGGCTTTGTTGACTGTTACAAAGAGTGCACTGCTTTTTGCTATTTAGAGCCCCTCCCCCCGCGCCGACTCCCGCTTCCCCTCCCCACCTCCCTTCCCGCCCTTCCCGCACTCATCCCCACGCCCTCCCCCCACCTCCCCCCTACCTCCCTGCTGGCGCATAGTGGGCGTGTCCTAACATGATTGTGGTAACGCAACTGCGTGTCTTGCATATCTCGCCGCCTAACCAATGGTACTTCGCACCGACTGAAATTTTTGACGTTTATAATCGTACGCACAGACCTCAGATGAGCCCAGACGCTCTGCGGCTCTTGTTGCTATTAAGTATCTAGTATAAAAAGAAAAATCATAAATGTAAAGTAAAAGTCCAGGTAACAGTGTATTTCCTCTTTATTTTAGTAGTATCTGCCAAGTTGAGAATTCAATTATCACTGCATTTTTATAATCTGAATCCACATTATAATGTAATGAAACTTCCGCTTGTCTGTGTGTCCGCACGAGGGTAAACAAACTCGCCGGCGACCCGCCCGTGCACAGAGTTAGTCTTGGGTTGGAAGTATTTAAAATAAACTTCGTTTTTTCAAATATGGATTAAATATTTTACCGCCTTTAGTGGGAGTTTCTCTCAAATTGATAGCCGGTAACAAATTGCGCGATAGGCGGTAAAAATAACCGGTTACCGGCTATTAACAAGAACCCTGATCTATCTACCTACCTATCTATCTATTATCTATCTATTTATCTCCGTTTCTTAAACTTTTTAGCATTGAGTAATTGTCAAGAGTGACAGATCGACGTAACCATATAGATGTGAGATCTCTCTCTCTCACTCTCCCTCTCTCTCTCTCGCTACATATATATATATATATATATATATTATATATATACTTTATTTATAGGGCTGCAGGGAAAAATGCTATAAAATATATGACATGCAAGCCAAAGTATGTGGCTGAATTTTTTATGTACGTGCATCTAATAAAACTCATGGTGTGAATGTAAGTGTGCCTTTGTCTCACACATTTCCTCCCAATCTATTACCCCATTAACAACCATCT
Organism: Priapulus caudatus; assembly: GCF_000485595.1. Taxonomy (NCBI): domain Eukaryota; kingdom Metazoa; phylum Priapulida; class Priapulimorpha; order Priapulimorphida; family Priapulidae; genus Priapulus; species Priapulus caudatus. The sequence goes on from NW_014577235.1 coordinate 225,423, forward strand.
ACTTGTATACTTGGTATCTCCATCCACTGGGAATGCGCATTACTGAGATGGAAAAGACACTGCATTATGTAACGTAGCTTTTAAAACTTGGTGCATATTTTTCATGGCTCCTTTTTCACTCTATTTAATTTATTCACTAACTATAATTCCAGGTCAATTAAATGCCTGGTCAGCTGCGTGGATATATATTTAGATGCAGTTGAAAGATTGCCAGCAAACATTAAAGACAGACTACTACACCTAGTGTGCAAACGTGGGCGCATCAGTGATGGCAATATTGGCAAGGTAGGCAACATTGGCAGGGTAGGACAGGGTAGGTGATTATGGCAAGGTAGGCAACACTGACAGAGTAGGGAGGTGGTAATGGTAATGTAGGCAACACTGGCATGTTATGTGATAGTAGCAATGTTGGCAACATTGACAGGTTGGGGGTGGTAATGGCAATGTAGGGAAAATGGGCAGCGTAAGTAAGTGGAACATGGTAGACGTAAGAGAAAATTTGCTCAGATTTTTCATTCTTGTAACTTAACGATGTTTCTGTCAGTGAGTGGTAACGAGAAAAAGTCTGTGACAAAAGTCAAGACTAAAGTGTTTCTGACACCGACACCCTGATTTGGAAATCTTCAGGCAGGAGATAGGAATCCTCTCTCTATTACCACTGTGAATGTGCATTATCGAGTAGTACTCCTCTTATAAAGGGTTACAACTGAGTCACTTGTTTGCATTTTGTACTATAGGTATACAAGACTGCTATCACTCAAACCCATTGGCATATGAATGAATTTTTCGTGTATTCTACGCAGCAATGTTTTGGCAACACTTGCTATGGTGTTTGCTTCTGACATATTCTAGTTGCTGCATGCCCGCGTTCTGTCCCTCGATCTTAGTGAAGGGGATGTAAGTGACCACGGGTTGAAACATGTAGCCAAGTGTACCCTGCTACGCAAGCTCGACCTCAACTCCCTGAAACGGCCAAGGACAACCATCACGACGCAGGGTAAGTGATTCAGGTTAGGAGGGCTAGAGGGAATAGTAGGCTGTGTAGGCAGCTGCGATGGATTGACAGTTTGGATCATTTGTTTACCATGTGTTTCTTTGCTATATCCATGAGGACGATGTATGATCAACCTGTGCTAATCCATATATTGAACCTATAAAACCTAAACATAATGCTACACATGCAGATGTATAGGATGCAGGCTTAGGAATGCTATATAATTATGCACCAATCTGTTCATCTGCTTATTGCTAGAATATGTACTAAATTTGGTTTACTGCTGGCTTATGTCCCAAATTTGGTTTCTTCCTAATTACATGCCAAGTTTGTTTGAATTGAATGTTTTGAATGTGTAGCTGCTAAATTAGGACTATTCCTCGATTATCTATTAAATTTGACTAGTGGCTGGATTAGGTTGTATTTTGGTGGCGCCACCTATGTTGCAGGGATCCTGCAAGTCGTAAGCGCATGTCCACACCTGCACACCATCTGTCTCCGTCGCTGCATCAACATCACCGACGCCGCTCTGGTGGCGCTATCTCGGCACTGCCGTCGCCTCACAGCTCTTGATGTCGGAGGTAATTACAGAAATCGTGTTGATGCGTAGGTTTTACCGTGTAACTGTACGATGCAATAATCTATAATCTGTCATCTGTGGCATTGCTTGCAGGCTGTGCAGGAGTAACAGACGCGTCACTGATAGCTCTGGGACAGAACTGCCCTCTGCTGAGAAACATCAACTTCTCATACAGCGATGTAAGTCAACAGGTGGCAGCAGTGTCACGTGACTATTAGCACCGTCATGTATAGACCTAGCTTTACCTATGTGTAGCTCTTCGCTTTGCAACTGGCCTGTTAATCTACGTGTGGCTTCATACATAGAGCCTAACGTGGACGAATATATTCTTCCCTAAATATTTTTCCTAATTATAATCTGATACTATTTTAGGATTAAATACAGTAACCTCTAAATAGATAGCAATAGAGTCAGAATAGATAATATATAATTGTTAATAGAAATAGGTCATGCTTGTTGGGTCACAATTTATTGGGCAGCCAATGTCTGAGGTGTGGCTTAGAACATTACTGAGTGTATATTATTTCTGATGATTACAGGTAACAGATGCAGGTGTGCTGAGTCTGGTCAGTGGGACGTGTGCTGGTTCCCTCAATGTGAGTTATCATATGCTGTTACTAATACAGTGTAGATAAAATAATTATCTGTGTAGTCAGCCACGTGCTGGATTATAGCTCTACTTACCTAGCTCTTTACTCTGCCAAAGGGCCAGACTGGTTCCTGTCAAACAATCCTGTGTGTGGCGTAGCAAATGGCTACACAGATAGAACTAACTGGGTTTACTTACGTTGCTGTCAGTTTCATATCTATACTGAAACCAAAATGTTAGTGGTCACCTCTATGGAACGACCATCTCTTCATAAAGGTCGTCCATCGCTTCTTTCGGCATTTTCCCCAAGTGACAGTTATACAGTGAAACCACCTCAATAGTAAAGGCACCTGCAGGTCAAAAGATATTTTTGCCATTTCTCCATATACCAAAGAATATTTTTGGCATTTCTCTGATATATTCAGGTTTTACTGTATGTTCTTGTATGTGAGTAACTATGAGAGGTGGAGATGTTGTATGTGTGGTGTTAGCTTACACTATGTGTTAATGTTTACAGGAGTTACACATGAGTCACTGTGAGAGACTGACAGACGAAGCTGTGGAGGCTGTGATGTCGTACTGCACCAACATCAGCATTGTTGTGTTTGACGGATGTCACCGTATCACACGTAAGTAGGGTTGTGACACAAGCAGTGAAGGGGGTGACGCTTACGCAGGCAGCATGGCTGTAATGCAGGCAGCATGGCTGTAATGCAGGCAGCATAGCTGTAGTGCTGGCAGCATGGCTGTAAT
>NW_014577235.1:228503-237568 GCF_000485595.1 Priapulus caudatus
CATGAGTCACTGTGAGAGACTGACAGACGAAGCTGTGGAGGCTGTGATGTCGTACTGCACCAACATCAGCATCGTTGTGTTCGACGGATGTCACCGTATCACACGTAAGTAGGGTTGTGACACAAGCAGTGAAGGGGGTGACGCTTACGCAGGCAGCATGGCTGTAATGCAGGCAGCATGGCTGTAATGCTGGCAGCATGGCTGTAATGCAGGCAGCAGCAGTTCTTCATAACTGCCTGTGTTTTTACAGAGCAATCGGCGGAGGCACTAGACCAGCTGGCAGCGCAGCACCACCGCCTGACGCAGCTCACATGGACCGTTTACTAGCTCACTGGTGCCACCTACCCACACAGCAAGACTGCATCATCACACGTCGTCTGGTGGGGGCAAGGTACGTGACACTGCCTCTGCGCTTCCATGCTGCACTCCCCACAAAGTTTACTACTATGTACACTGCCATACATGCCTAAGCGTGTATCAAGTACACTATGTAAGTAAATATTGTAGCATTATCAAGTACACGTTAGACGTGATGTGTGTCTGTGCGTTGGGATGGGATGCCTCGTGGCTATTGTCGGGTGCGATTACACTCGTTGTAAATATCTCAGATTGCCGGTGTTAGAGTGTGCATCTGCTAATGTCCCCACCCCCCAATATTTCGGTGAGTAATAATTTCGCATCAATTCGGAATCTTGTCGATTGCGAAGATGAAATGTTGTTACTTGCATCCTTCATGGACGCTGAAGTAAACGTTGGAATTTCGTAACTGCCATAGGCAGCTGTCTTTGTCACCACCACTCAAGTTGGCGGTGTTAGAGGTAAAGAGGTAAAGGCATGTCACCCAGCAATCAGAATCTTGTCATTACAGCATGGTTCCAACACTGGTACATCTGATTGCTATAAACATGATTGCGATGACATTACACAACAGGTCGCCTGCGTAGTCCTGGTTCCACACAATGTATGGCCCTTACAATGATGGTTTAATTGTTCGCTATGAAGAAACTGGTTCACTACTAGTGTCATATTCGAATGAATGTTTTTTTTTACATACAACTAGGATGCAAAACCTTTATCCCCGATTTAATTTTGTGCTCATGTTCCACAATGCCACTGTAGTTGGCACCACAGGTTGTATGCTTGAGAAGGGACATAACTGCAGTATTTTTGTGCGACTATATTTATATGTGATGTGTTATTGTAATTTTTTCATACTAATACAAATTGTTAATACAATACTTTTTATTGTATGTTACCATAATTGTTTTATTAGACTTGACTACAAAATAACAGTGCAGACTGTATAATCACCAGTGAGACTTCATTAACACAATTACAAATGTACTCGCGTGTGTTAACATAACATGTACATGTGTTCACACATACATGTACTCACGCACGCACGCACGCACACACGACGGTCACACGGTCACAATTACATTTGCGCGTACATGCGTGCGCGCGTGTACATGCACACCCACACCTGAGTACATTCACATACATACTCGCACTTGCCATACATGATACACACGCGTACTTGTGTGCTACGACATCACACGAACTCTCAGGCACTGTATGGTGCATTGTCACTTACATACGGACACGGAACAAAAGGCTTCAATGACTTAAAAACAGCAGTGACACACCCAAATGGCACATCAGTGCCTTCTAGTTGGTCAGTCGGTGACACGTAGACAGTCAATGTCGCTAAAACAGCGATTGACACCAAGACACGTGGACAGTGACAATGACTCGGCCGCTTGACGTCATTGTCACTCACTGTCACGAGGCCGTAGACTGGCCACTGACCGCTGTAGCGATCACCGTCGAGTGGACACTGCTGAACAATGGTTAATATTATAGACTGTACATTTCACCGACTGCCTGCAGTTTGAGAAAGATCAAACCAAAATCAAAAGTTCATTTTGCCCGGATAATACTAGTGCCACCTAGTGGCCTAGCCCTCAGCACAACATTATGAGCAATACTAATAGTGCCTCGACACACAAACACGAACGCGATTAAAACAGCAAAGTGTTAGCTCGGGTGCTTTTCTACTAGTGTAGGTCTCTATCTTTCTCTCTTGCCCGCTCGCTCTCACTTTAGGCTCTGGCAAGGTAACCACACAAATAACACCCCCAGTAGTTTAAAAACCTGATACAATATAATGTGAATACAACAGTAAACTACGACTAAGACCTACCAGGAACCCATTAATACAAAAATATACCGATATTCAGTCAAACGTACAAGCAAGTGTGACACGTGCACCACCTTACTGTGGCTTCGTACATTGTAGGTGGCGCCATCTTACTGTGGCCTGTAGGTGGTGCCACCATACTGTGGCTCTGTACATTGCATGTGAGCCCACATTACTGTCATTTCATACATAGTAAGTGGCGCCACCTTCCTGTGGCTCAGTACATTCTTCAAGGTACTGCCTCACCAATGTTACATAAATTGCATGTGGTGCCACCGCGTTGACTATGTAATCTCCAGTGGCGCCACCTCACTGCGGCTAGCTAGGCATGTCATCATGTCGCACTACCTTTGCAATTTTTCATTCCACTCGCAAACGGCAGTCAGATCTTGCCAGTTAGATTGACAATGTGTGTGTCTTTGAGAGTTGGTTACCGGCAGGTCACCGAAATCGAAGACGCTCACATCTCACTAGCCTACCATTTAAACATGTCTTGTAACGTTTGCAGTGATGCAACTCAGCAATTCTAAGATGAGCGGGTGGACAGAAAGGTAGGTAAACTAGTAGGCAGGCTAGTAAGCAGGCATGCATGCAAGCGAGTATGCAGATAGGCAGGTAGGTAGATAGTAGGAAGATAGATAGGTAGTTAGACAGGCAGACGGACAGGTAGGTAGTAGACGATAAATCACATTGACCACACGCGTACAGATGCAATAGTCGTACACAAAACACAGGGCGATTAGTGAACGAGTCGACATCAGAGTTGAATTTTGCAGTGTCTGCGGAACTCTGGCCGACGGAACAGTTGCGCTACAGCAATCGGTAAATGCTCAGAGGCTGACCGCACCGTGACCCCTCCCCACCAACTATTCCTCTTCCCTTTATTATTCTTACGTTCACTTCACTGCTATCTGTCGTTGTCCGTCGATCATTCCTGATCGTGCTAACACTCCAACCTTCTGTTAAACAGAAGCAAATCTGCCTACTTCACGCTTTCTAGCTCGCCCCTCTCTTTCTATCTGTGCCCCTCTGCCTGTCTGTCTACCTGTCTCTATCATTCTCTCACTTCCTCTCTATTTCTCTTCATCTCTCTCTAGCTCTGCAGTGTCGTTGACTGGAATTGCTTGGCAAAACCTAGACTACACGATATTATCTGATTATCCGAACCGATCAACAACGTCAATAAGACCACCACCTTTCCATCGTAAAGCAGATCGAGGGCCGTTACCACGGCAATGTTCCAGCTTGCCCCAAACATTCTCCACTCAACCTGCAACTCTTTCTTTCAACTCCAACAAACAGTGACTTCTAGAAAACAAGTGCCGCAGAGCAACTGCGCTCAACTGACGTGTACAGTAGCCAGGTATTCTTCTGATAAACGCGCCCTCCTGCCACCGCGTTCGCGCTCAGAGCATATAGCTAGGATACTACTAATACAGATCTAAAATCTATGATAGGCTTTGCTATACCTACGGGTAGTACAGTAATAATGATAGAGCTGTGTAACTTTAATGACTTCGCTATATTAACATGTTATCATGGATATGCGTCAAGCGCGAGTGTAGTGGTGGTGGGGGGAGGGTGGGGGGAGGGTGGGGGGGAGGTAGAGGGTGGGGGGAGGAGGCTCAAATAGCAAAAGCAGTTCAGTCCTTCGTTAACAGTCAACAAATCCATGTTTAACCCTCCTCTTGAGGGTCAAAAGGTTATCAGACACTTACTCTTCACACGTCAGCGGAAAGTAGATTTCATGGTCCTTAAAAACGGTAGGTCAGCGTTGAAACAAAAAAGTTTTGCACTCGGTCCGATAGACCATGTCCTCAGAAAATGTCTGATATCTGACCTTTCCCCCACTGCCCTTTGACCTGTGACCTCCAATTTCGCACTGGTGATGGGTTTCCTCCCCATCACACTACACATCGAATATTAAGAGCGTAGGTCAAGCCGTTGAGATTTGTGTCGCAATTCCGTATTTCCTCCTATACCTTAAGTTAAGGGGGAAATATTCCTCCTCCATTGACACATCTTCACCCCTGACCCTTGACCCCCAAATTCGACATTCCGAGTCCTTTTCGCGATCCCCCCCGACGTCCCCTAATATCAAGACCGTACATCGAGCGGTTAAGCTGTTGACGGACGGACGGACAATTGTGCGATTCTACAAGCCAGGGAAAAAATTTATTTTTCGGGGGCTACTTTTCAAGCTCGCGTGCATGAAAATAGCACTCTAAAATTTGGTTTGCATTTAACTCTATGCAAATTTACGGGGGCTCTTTTTGGCATTTCGGGGGCTAAATCGCCCCGAGCCACCGTGTATTTTTTTCACTGCTACAAGCTGCATCTGACTTCGTCAGCTGAGCTAAAAAGGCCGACTGGCAGCAAACACGTGCACGCACGAGCCGACCCCCCGTGCTCCGCGCGATTCTGGAATTCTGAATTGCGCATCAGGATGGCCAATGTGACGATCGCACTGTGTGCCCTTGCCCTCTCACGCACTCGTGTGAGTGGACAGCGTGAGAATGGACAGGGAGGGGACAGGACAGAGAACAGACAATGAGCAGAGAGTGCGGACGAGAGCAGCACTTGGCACGTTCCAATCTCGACCACAACAACACGACCCTGTGACGTTCTCAGCTTCCCGCACGCACGCGCGACAGCATCCTTGTGCGATCTGGACGATGAGCAATGTTTTTTATATCAGCGCGGCTGGAGCGAGCCGGATGCCGGACTCTTCCCGCGTTCGCCTCCTCGCCGCCGACGCCGCTCACATTGTTAATCGCGCGCACTCCAAACGCCCGCCACTTCCCGTCGCTACGGCAACGAGCGCTCTACCGACCGTGCTTTAATTCCCATTCGCGGGATGCCCGCACGCCGCGGCTGGCGAGCCACTAGAGGGCGCCGCTACGAGAAGCGCACACGCGAACGACGCTGCGACGGCCGTCGCACCCGCGGGACGTCGGCACTTGGCTACGCAGGTGGCGCCTCAGTGCACTGTACGAACACAGACCAAATGCATCGATCGAAAATATTATGGAACACTTTACTTAGTGAATATCTCATCTAGTTGAACATGGTGACATCTCCGGGACTGCTGGCAGCTGTATGTGAGAACGAGACAACAGTACAAAGCTGTGGTGTGTATCGTCATGTCCTCCACACAAACGCTACACAAGTCTCTCTTCTCTACACACACACACACACACACACACACACACACACACACACACACACACACACACACACACACACACACACACATCCAGGCACACGCACACATGTACGCACGCACACACACAGGCACACACACGTACACTTGCGTACAAACAAACGCACGCACATGCGCACAGCCTGAATCATACAAACATGGTTCCACTCATGCATGCACTCTCTCACAGACGCACACATGCACACACGCACGCACGCACACTCACACACACACACACACACACCCTCCCCCTCCTCCTCCGACAGCACTACAAGTAGTAGACAGAGACGGTGATGGCGAGCGGCTTGAAGATGGAGACGATCATCGCCGACATGCGCGTCCAGTCGAGCCCGTCGAGGCCGCAGCCGAGCCGCGACATGCACAGGTGCTTGACGCGGTGCTGGCGGCAGTGCTCACGCGTCGCACGCAGCGACTGCCGCAGCGCCGCATACGTCGGCTTCTGGAAGTGCTTGTCCTTCGTGACGAGGTAGTAGATGAAGCGTTGGCCGCGCTTGAGCACCGCCACCGCGCCCACCTCCTTGTCTGCAAGACGCAGCGGGGGGGAGAGAGAAAAGAGCGGCCGTTAGGGGAGAGAAGCCGATTCTCCCGGATCCGCGTCGATGAGGGGGGGGGGGGAGGTATTACACATTACCGACTTGGCACTGCAGCATGCCCACCTTATTTACAACACACTTTATTTGCAAGGGAATTATTATTATTGCCATTTATTAGTCAGTAGGAGAATCAAATGCGTTTCTCTGCAAAAGCAGTCGAATGAAAGACCGATGCCCTAATGGAACGTGCCGCCATCTACCGGGCAGTACAAGAACTTAACGTGTATCACTGCCAAAGTAATTAACAATACTACGATCGACCGACTTGCTTGCATGAATAGAAAGACTTATCTAGAGCAGACACTGATTCACCAGATTATGAACACGCGGTGTCTGCAGGTTGGGTACAAGTATTACTCATAGAAATGTATACAAACTTTTTATGCCCCTAACTGCACGCAACAAAAGCAAACATACGACAAAATAAAATCTGTTATCTTTTAAAAATATCTAACTGCTCGATGAATTTCACAACTATCGCAGTCTTCCGATACTTACTCTGGTCTTTCAGATCCTTGGCACCGCCAAATTTCTTCTTGAAGTGTTTTGAGATACCCTTCACTAGAACGCGGTCGCGTGAGATGCAGTGAGCTAGAGACTTTGTGTCGGATGCCGAGAATATGTCGCCCTTCACTTCACGGAAGTGAAAGTTCTGAAACGTGAAAGAGAACGTTAACATGTGAAAGATGTGAGCGCTCGGTGCACGAATGCAGTGGGTGCCGCAATTCCAACCTGTTCTAGGCAACCGCCTCCTTCTCCCCCCTCGCTACATTAGTAGATTAGAAAACAGACTTAACTCCCAGCTGTTTCCTGAAATAACTGGCATCGAGGGCAAACAAGACACTAAAACGTTGTCATGGCAGACTGCCAGACAGCTTTACAAAAATGAGAGCACAGAATACAGCCAAGCTAACAGCACATTCCCCACAACAAGTTTGCACCTATTTTTTTCTAATTAATTGGGTCAGCTGACAAGTCTAACAGTAACACACCAAAGCGTATACAACTCGGCCATTGATTAATACACTCGTGCTATCTAATCTAAACCCACAAATGTGAATTTGTTGAAAGTCAATAAACAGGTGATATAATTGAGCTTTATATATACATACATATATTATATATATATATGTATATGTATGTATATGTGTGTATAACCAATAATAAATTATCGTGTTGTGGATATGGCATATCTATGACCAGGCAAATAACTATTATGTTTGTATCCATGTTATGTAAACAAACCACGCCAAAAGCAAAATAAGGAACTACCGGCTCTTCCGAAAGCAGCGGTATGTTGTGGGCAAGTAATCAAGTGGTGGGGTGCAGACATATCAGGCAAAGAAGTGTCATGAGGAGGAATGGTATCAAAGATGCGTATAATACGGAAATATCACAAATGAACCCAGAACACATTGTTAAGAAGTCGGCCGGAATAATGCAGTTTCTCTTTTGGCACTGGTACAACTATAATGGTTAGATTGTCCCTGCCTACTTCCACCCAAACACTACTGCACAGCAAATGCTAAAACTAAAAATAAAATCCCCAAATTTTTTTTTGATCATATGATAGTAAAATAGCTTCGGATTAGCCAAAAAATTTGGTGTTAATTCGCTGGTCAGACCCACCCTCCCCGCGCATCTCGTGCTGCTTACCGGCGAAGGTGCCTCGTCCTCCTCTTCGATCTCCTCCTCCTCGGCATCCTCGCCCTCCGCGAGACGAGAGTTGCTGTCCTCGCTGTGCTCAACGCCGTCGTGTGATTCGTCGGCCGTCGACGTCGCGAGCCGCGAATCGTGGCTGTCCTCCTCCGAGCACTCGTCCGCGACCTTGCCCGCGTTGCCACCGACCTTCGCTCCCTTAACGGCAACCTCTGGCTCTTTACTTGCCTCGGTGTTGACCCCTGCATCTAAAATTCCTTCAGCGGTGGCCTCCGTCTCCTTGTTTGCACCGCTGTTGACTTCTGCGTCCTTGTTTTCGTCGTCGTTCACGTTTGTTTCTTTCGTTGGTTCGTCGGCGATGTCAGCATTGTCCTCCTCCGTTCCCAGTGTACTAGACACAACTTGTGCGGGCAACGGCAGTGTAGATTCTGTCAGGGATTGTGTGGGCGGATCTTTGTGTTCTGTAGACGAGGGCAGGGCAGAGTCTTTGTGCTTTGTGAGAGGTGGTGGGCTGGATTCATTGTGTTCTGTGAAGGATACTGGTGTAAGATCTTTGTGCTCTTTGGGGGACACTTCCTCCTTGTGTGTTGTTGAACAAGCATTGCCGTTGCCTGTGACTGCAGCGTCACTCTTGCATGTTTCTATTACTGATGACTCGACGCTCTGAACCTGGTCAGGAATTAACTCCTGAAAACATGTATAACAACAGATGCAACAATGTATACAACGAAAGATCCAATAACAATAAACCTACGTTTTCTCGAAAATTTGATACTAAACATATGTTGTCTCAAATGTCTATTTTGTGGTTCGCGGTGTGTCTAATTACATAGTTAGACAAGTATTACACGGCACACTACTAACTTAAGATAAACCTGTTAAATGTAACATGGCCATGACCACAGGCACTTGGAGCGTTTCAATAAAATACAATGCTAAACAAGTGCCGCAGAGCGACAGCGCTCACCTGACGTTAGGTGTTCTGATGCTAAACTCACTGGCAAACGAATGAAGAGCACCCTTCCATCACAGCGTTTGCGCTCAGAGCATATATCTAGGATACTACTAATACAGATCTAAAATCTATGATAGCTAGGCTTTGCTATACCGGTAGTACAGTAATAAAGATACAGCTGTGTAACTTTAATGACTTCGCTATATTAACATGTTATCATGGATATGCGTCGAGCGCGAGTGGAGGAGGGGGCGGGTGGAGGGGGCTCTAATAGCAAAAGCAGTTGCCGCGAGATGGCGCGTGCAAGTGTCATCAATAATCAAAGATGGCATCACCCTTCGTGCGTGATAACCTCACTCCATTGAGTTGCTGAAATCCAAGTATATTCAGGCAGGCGAGAATTTCGCTCTGCTGTGAGTTAACACATCTGCATTG
>NW_014577235.1:237891-245828 GCF_000485595.1 Priapulus caudatus
AGAGGAGACAGGCCCGAGATGCGATAACCTTTTGCCCTGAAGAGGAGAGGGAATTTAACATGGATTTGTGTGACTTTTAACAAGGACATGAACTGCTTGTTGCTATTGTGGAGGTCGTGAGGCGACGAGGTGGCACAGGCGTTGTCACATTGTCAGAGGCAAGAGTGTCGTGGTTGTACAAGGTTTAGCGCTGCCTAATATCATTGATGATTTGTCCGTGAGAAGCAGTCTGCTGATTCAGGCTCACCGCTGCGAAAGTAGAGGCGGCCAGCGCTGTGATTTGGAGCACACGAGGGCTGGTAATGAACCCCTGAGATAGTGCCGCCACGAGGGTGAGTGGGGCGGGGGTACGGCAAACATGGGGCACGAGCGCCATTGGACGGCAGTGCTGGGGCTGAACTCGCTGGCTAATAATTCTAAAGTCATTATAGTTGATTGCAGCGTGGCATCGGGGTCTGCAAGATACAGATCTAAAATCTATGATAGCTAGGCTTTGCTATACCGGTAGTACAGTAATAAAGATACAGCTGTGTAACTTTAATGACTTCGCTATATTAACCCGTTATCATGGATATGCGTCGACTATGCGATTCTACAAGCTGCATCTGACTTCGTCAGATGAGCTAATAAATACGAAATCTATTTACTACCAAAGTCTTCTATACTCACTTTCACCTATTATTGCCGACAATTTCCTGCAAATGCCGTCCAAATGCTCATCTGTAACAAACGCTGGCTGCCGCTGCACAGACACATAAATATATAGCAGGTAGGAAAACGTGCTGCCAAAATTCGCCCGACGCTCGCTTGATTTCAAATGAATACAACACAAATATTCAACCATTCTACTCCATCTTTGTTTCTAATTGAAGAACAGTGTTCACTTGTTATAAAAATATATACTGTCTGTGTTCGTAACCGAGCTGTGTCATGCGAAATCACACAAAGCCTGAGGAAATTCTCGCGTTCGCTCCCGTTGCGCAGTTTATGTAAATGTCTGCAAGTACAGGGTTATAGGCGGCACACTGCATTTTGGGAAACTACCACGCTGCTTTCCAACTCCTGTACGAGCCTCGTCAAAGCCGCCAGTGGAGCGTTGCAGCACAAAAATGAGGTCACGAAGAGCGCCGGTGGGTGTTTCCTGATTCTGACAGCCATTTACATAAACTGCGCAACGGGAGCGAATGAGAGAATTTCGTCAGGCTTTGTGTGATTTAGTGTGACACAGAGCTCTCGGTTACGAACACAGACAGTATGTTTTTATAACAAGTGAACACTGTTCTTCAAATAGAAACAAAGATGGAGTAGAATGGTTGAATATTTGTGTTGTATTTCGTGTAAAATCAAGCGAGCGTCGAGCGAATTTTGGCAGCACGCTTTCCTACCTGCTATATATTTATGTGTCAGTGTGCAGCGGCAGACAGCGTTTGTTACAGATGAGCATTTGGACGGCATTTGTAGGAAATTGTCGGCAATAACAGGTGAAAGAGAGTATAGAAACATTAAGACTTTGGTAGTAAATAGGTTTCGTATTTATTTAGCATTATATTTTATTGAAACGCTTCAAGTGCCTGTGGCCATGCCCATGTCATGGGACACATTTTTGTGCTTCAAAAACATTTATATTTCTACATTATAAATTAGGCTGTGGCTACTAGTACGGCAGCCATATCTTAATGTCTCGAGGCTGGAGGTACGGCAGTCCATTCGTTTTTCATACTTAACAAGACAAAGATGGCGGCGGGTGGCGCCAGATTTCGAAATAACGCCTTGGGAAATAAATTCACGATTTGAGAGTTTAGATGAGCTAGAACCCTAACCCTATCCATAACCCTAACGCCAAAAAGGGGCTTCAACGAACGACGGCTGCCGTACCTCCAGCCACTGCGTATAAATTACAGAGTGGCTATATGCCCGGCAGCCGGCATATATCTGACGGCTGCCGGGCAAGATTCCTAAATGCTCGGCAGTTTTTAATTTTTAGCGTTATCTCAAGTAAACCAGGGTTAGGGTTAGGGTTAGGAACTGCCGGGCATTTAGGAAATCGAAGACCGTGCCCGGCTGCCGGGCATATATAGCCATGTCGTACCCAAACTTGGAATTTGCACAATCTTGAGATCGCGCAGTGATAGTGCTGCCCAAACTGCGGATTTCCTAGTTTGGCTGCCCAATCTCAAGATTGCGCACACTGAAAACAGTCGCTTACTCAATTACACTTTTAAAATGGCAATTGTGGCATATGCGAGTATAACTGAGGCAAACTAGGAAGAAATTTCTCTAATAGTTATCAAATTATCTAATATAATCATTTATTATTTTAACAAAGACACATTTGCCAAACACATTGAAGAATACCGAAGAAATTAACATTTCGTAGCCTATGAATTCCAAGTTTGTGCAAGCCCTGCTCACCTTGCCCAAACTAGGGATTTTCCTATTATTGAGCAAATTATCTCAATTATCCATATAATTTGTTAACCAATAATGGAAATATGCAAACACAATCAAGAAATAAGATATGGGAACTCATTGTAATGATATAACATTTCGTAGCCTATGATTCCAAGTTTGTGCAACCCCTGGCCCCTGCTCACCTTGCCCAAACTAGGTTTTGCCCAATCTCAAGATTGGTTGCCAAAACTCAGGATGCACAGAAATTCCAAGTTTGGGTACAACAGCCACAGCGTATAAATTAGGTTTAGGGCTAGAGTTAGGGTTTTTGTTAGGTTTAGGGTTAGGGTTAAGAACTGCCGGGCATTTAGGAAAACGAAGACCGTGCCCGGCTGCCGGGCATATAGCCACAGCGTATTATATAACCCGAGCATGTGTTACTATTGTTCATGGAAATGGATTAGCACAGTGTTAGGAGTGTAGGTACACTGATAGCAATTGAATTTGACACCAACATAAACAATAAAGATACGATAGGCCCCTAGGCCTACATGATACCAAATGGAATTCTATGTAGGCTAGGCCTATGTTTCGTGCTAAATCAGCAAATGTTTATCTGCTGAACATTTTATATCTTATCTAATTTTATATTTGTTGGTCGGCGGAAAAGCCATGGCTTATGTTCTCTGTACAACACTACCGACGTTAAATAAAGCTTACTTTACTTTACCAACAAACAGTGCCGCCGGTGTTACGAAAGATGTCATTTACGGTCATACAGGAAATAAACGCATACTCACAGCGTGTCCATTCTTTTCTAAAACTGTAGCTTCAGCCGACGCTTCGTCATTGGAAACTCTCAATCGCTTGTTGTTTTCAACAGTAACGTACTCTGTCATTTTGAAATCGTATATGTTTTTCTCAAAACAAAAGAATCAAAATTACGATTAAGACGACGCCATTTTACCTCGCATTACATAAAACGCTCGTGTACGATTGGCCTAACAACAAAGTAATTAATAGTATTGGCTGTGCATGAAGTTTTATAATGTGAATAATACACGATTTATTTATTACAAGCTAAATTTATTAATATTGAGCTGTATTTTGTACATTTTATAAAAACAACATTGACTACTTTAATTTTATTACATACAGGCTCGCACCCAACATCCATGAGCGAACACACGTTGAAGTCGCGATCCGTTTTTATTTTGCTAGCAATGATACCGTCGATCACATCGTAAACTATGTCTACTAAAACGTTGTTCATTCGAAACCTGCCGTTCTCTGCGACGAATAATGAGTTAGAAAGCACATTTAGTCACATTGGGCCAATCAAAAAGTGTTTTGTAGTTAAGGAAACAGGTAAGACTAAGATCATGCAACTCAAGATTCAAGATTCAAAGATGTTTATTTGTGCATACGACATACATGGGTGATACTCTATTACATTGTCATTAGGAGTGTTCCCAACTTTAATGTCATTAATGGTCATAATAACATATATAATATATATATGGTCATGGTCATATATTAATTTGTGGTTTAATGTCATTTAGGTTAGGGTTAGGATTATCAATCATTAATCAATTTAATGATATCAAAGTTGGGAACACTCGAGTCCTAGTCCTAATGCAGTAATGCCTAATGGACCGTTAGCCACATACATAGGCTTACATACGGTCTACGGTCAACTCGGCCCACCTGCCAACTCGCACCTGCATTGTGGCGAGTTCACCCGTCTGGAGATGCGGTGAGCTCGGCTAGCGTGGATGAGTTCATCCTCCATGGAGATCGATGAGCTCCGCCGGCCGTGGCTAAAGCGGCCCAGACTACCATCTACCGACAGCGACCCGACGTAACGACCACAGGCCACGTGGAGCATTTCAAGTAAAATACAATGCAAATAAATACATAACAAATCTCATTTACTACCAAAGTCTTCTGTATACTGTCTGTCAGCCTATATATCTAGCGCCTCGGATTTCCCCAGTTGAGTACTAATCTGCTACGAATTGTTCATTCACAAATGAGCAAATCCGCCTCAAATCAAAGTTAATCCTGACAGCGCTAGGACTTATTTTACTTATGCCAAGAAACAAATTGCCATGCATGACAAATTGTCTCTGAATAAAATACCTTAAAGTAAAACATACTGTTTCTAGCGTGGCAGCTCAGCATTTTATGTGTATGTACAATTTGCAGGATAGTTGAATGAAATTCGTCATAATCGCTCGACACCACAGACTCTGGTGCATGCTCTGTGTACATTTTAATGATTTGAGACAAGGATAATTGCTTTTCCACGGTAGGTGGAAGAGCACTGTAAACGGAAGTTATTTTAAGTAATCTGCCCTACGAGATTCCCTTCAGGGTTCCTCATGTAATCCGAGGGTAATTACCCTACGATAGCGGATTACCGTCTGAATTCGGAGCCCCTGATATTCGCCGACAATTTCCGCAAAATGACGCGTCCCAAGCTGGCTCTCTGCACATACACGCGCCGCCGTGCACACTGACATACTACAGGCTAGGAAAGCTGTGCTGCCAAATTTGCTGCGCTCGCTGTTGATTTCACACGAATACAACACAAAATAATACAACCATTCTACTCCATCTTGTTCTATTGAATGAACAGTGTTCACTTGTTATAAAAACATACTGCTGATGTGCGTAACCGAGCTGTGTCACGCCGAAATCATACAAAGCCTGACGAAATTCTCACTCTTGTTCCTGTTGCCGCAGATTTATAAGCTAATGGCTGTCAGAATCAGGAACACCCATCGGCGCTCTTTGGACCTCCATTTATCCGGCCGCCTAACGCATGCACGTTTTGCAACCTCGCGGCACTGGCGGCCTGTTGAACGCGCTTTTACAGCGAGTGGAAAGCAGCGTGTTAGTTCCTCAAAATGCAGCGCCCGCTCTATAGCCCTGTATCTCAAGACGCCGTTACATAAAACTTGCCGCAACCGGAGCGAACGCACGAGAAATTTCCTGCAGCTTTGTGTGAGTTTCGCGTGACACAGCCGCGGTTTATGACACCAGACAGTACGTCTTTTACTAACAAGTAACACTTTCTCAAATAGAAACAGAAGCTGCGAGTAGAATGGTTGAATGTTGTGTTGTAAGTTCGTGTAAATCCAGATGAGACGGGATACAGAGAAGCGTTGCTCGAACAGGAGATGTTGATCCCATTGCGCTGAATGCGCAGAATCTTTCGCGCAGTTCCGCGGCAAGGCCACGCGACTCTCGGCGGCGAACGCCTACGACAGTTATGCAGCGCTGCAGCTATGGAATCCGTGCGCCAATGCAAGCGCGGCGCACGATCCATAGCTCGCCAGCGAACAGTCGCAATTTTAAGTGGGGACAACAGAGGGTAGACATTGGGACGTGCAACAGTTGACTTTGCTATAAACAACTGTAACACGTAATCTGTTCGTAACCGAGCGTCACGCAAATCACCGAAAGACTGTCGAAATTCCTGACATTCTGCGAACCTTGCCCAGGTAATAAACGCGCTGTCAGGAATCACGAAACACCTAACCGAGCGTCTATCGCGCCCCAACGCTGCAACACGTTAGGCAACGTTCCCAATGGCGAGCTCGTACTGGGAGTTGAAAGCAGTGCCGCCGCCTGCACCGCCGCCTATAGCCCATAGACTGGCAGCTCTCTCGGCACACTCTCGCTTAGCTGTAGCACTCAATGGTCTAATCGAACGGTGGGAGGCGAGTACCTAGTACCTATATAGCCTTTGCACTCATCAACCTCTTGAAAGAGAGTTAGGCCATCTACCAGAAACATAACAATTTCGTAGTAAAATAGATTTCGATTGTTAGTT
This sequence comes from Priapulus caudatus, assembly GCF_000485595.1. Lineage (NCBI taxonomy): Eukaryota > Metazoa > Priapulida > Priapulimorpha > Priapulimorphida > Priapulidae > Priapulus > Priapulus caudatus. Next base: position 244,124 of record NW_014577235.1, read on the forward strand.
AAGCATTAATATTTATTGAAACCTTCAAGGCCTGCTGTACTAGTATAGCCCTAGGGATATCTACCCTAGCAAAGAGCGTTCTGCTCAGCTCGGTATAGTAAGCTCTAGTGTACTAGTGTGTCAAGATACGAGAACATGCTCCCAAATTATATGGGCCCAATGTATGGCCATGGCCAATAAAACCAATGTCATTTACATCAATCTAAATATAATATTATATCAATATAATAGGTTAGGGTTATGGTTAGGCCTTAGGGTTCGTCATTATTAGTAAGTCTTAGTTAATACTACCTAACACCAGATTATCATATTACTCATTGACTCTTAGCTCCTGCGTCCTGGCTAGTACAGTACTGACGATCACTAGTGTGGCGAACTAGAGATACTACTATAGTACGTAGTAGCTTAGTAGTATAAGTTAGTCGCGGCTCGGGGTAACACACGCATCTCTTTGCGCAACGCCATCTGTACAACGGTCTCTAGTGCGCTAGTGTGCTCAGTCTAAACGAACTGATGATCAGGTGTGGCTGTACCTTCCTGCCAGTGGCTGGTAATATGCAAAAACGGCAAAACGGAGAGCCGAGCGCCGGGGCGAACAGGTTCATAAAGAAGCAAGAGCTACGGAAACGAACACATGCGATGTCACGATTGCCAGGTAGACTGGCACGACGTTAAATGTCGCGGCAAGTCTACTTCGTCTATCACTAAATTCAGTTACTGCAGCGTGTCGAAACTAGGGCACCGCTGGGCCGTCTCCAGAATTATGTGCGAAATGCTCGAAGAGAGCCTCGTGGCGGCACCTATGGGCCAGCGATATGTACGACAATAACTTCAGGGCGTTAAATAAAAATAAAATAGAAATCGTTTTATACGAAAAAAGCGAACGCGCAAACCAAACAAAGATACGAAATACGAACATGTCGATTGTATTCTCGCACTGACGTGCAAAGTCTCAAAAATTCGGCACATGCCAGAACTGCCTCATTGACGGCGATTTCTCGCCGGCTTTACCTATACCGCAGGGCATTACGCTGAATTATTCTAAGTAAGGCAGCGATTAATCATGTGGCACCACAGGGTGCGGCTGGGTTCGCTGCTTCGGCGCAGTTATCCGCGCTCGCAGTTTGGTCAAGCGAGGTTCGAGCGAATTTGGCAGCCATCTTCCTATCTGCTATATATATATGTGTCAGTGTGCAGCGCACCCATGGGCGAGCAATGTGTTGCAGCATGAGTACATGTTGGACGTCATTTGCATGAAATGTCGTAAAAGAGGTGAAAGAGAATATAGAAACATTAAGTCTTAATCTTAAGACTTTGGTTAGTAATAGCATTTGTATTTATGCTTGATCATATATTTTATGAAAACGGCTCACAATGCCGTTGGTGACGCACAAAAGTCGCGGCGCATGGCACATAGCACACTTCAGCACAGCGACTGATGGGTCAAAGTTCACCCAGCCTCGCGACAGTGGTAACACATCAATTCAGCAACTAAAACGGCAAAACTCCGCCGGTCTTTTTGTTTTTAAATGACTGGCTGCAAAAAGTCTACTAGTATCAAAGATAAGATAAAAAGTAAAATATCACGCAGCCAAATTATCATAGTACTGTACCTAATCGTGTCATACAGTGATGTAGCTGCCCCGCTGCCCACGCTTTGGTTAGACGCGTTCGCGGCCCATTGTTGTGACATGCTCGCAGTTTA
>NW_014577235.1:245838-267287 GCF_000485595.1 Priapulus caudatus
GTAGTTAAGGAAACAGGTAAGACTAAGATCATGCAACTCAAGATTCAAGATTCAAAGATGTTTATTTGTGCATACGGTTATTTGTGCATGGGTGATACTCTATTACATTGTCATTAGGAGTGTTCCCAACTTTAATGTCATTAATGGTCATAATAACATATAATATATATATGGTCTAATGTCATTTAGGTTAGGGTTAGGATTATCAATCATTAATCATTAATGATATCAAAGTTGGGAACACTCCTAGTCCTAGTCCTAATGCAGTAATGCCTAATGGACCGTTAGCCACATACATAGGCTTACATACGGTCTACGGTCAACTCGGCCCACCTGCCAACTCGCACCTGCATTGTGGCGAGTTCACCCGTCTGGAGATCGGTGAGCTCGGCTCGTGGGATGAGTTCACCCTCATGGAGATCGATGAGCTCGCCTCGCCGGCTAAAGCGGCCAAGACACATCTAGCGACAGCGACCGACCGTAACGACCACAGGCACGTGGAGCATTTCAATAAAATACAATGCTAAATAAATACAAAATCTATTTACTACCAAAGTCTTCTATACTGTCTTTCACCTATTATTCAGGGCTCGAATTTCCCCAGTTTGAGTACTAATCTGTACGGATTTGTTCATTCACAAATGAGCAAATCCGCTCAAAATCTAAGTAATCCGTACAGGGTAGGCTTAATTTTACTATGAAAGAAAAAATTGCATGCATGACAAATTGTCCTGAATAAAATACCTTAAAGTTAAACATTACTGTTTTAGCGTTGGGAGCTCAGCATTTTATTGTATGTACAGATTTGTCAGATAGTTGATTGAAATTCTGTATAATCGCTCTGACACCACAGGCTCTGTGTCTGCTCTGTGTACATTTAATGATTTTAAGACAAAGATAATTGCAGAGGTGGAAGGAGCACTGTAACGGGAAGTTATTTTTAAGTAATCTGTACGGATTTCCTTCAGGGTTCCTCATGTAATCCGTAGGGTAATTTACACTACGGATTAGCGGATTACCTCTGAATTTCGAGCCCTGATTATTGCCGACAATTTCCTGCAAATGCCGTCCAAATGCTCATCTGCAACATACACCGCTGCCGCTGCACACTGACATATAGCAGGTAGGAAAGCGTGCTGCCAAAATTTGCTTGGCGCTCGCTTGATTTCACACGAATACAACACAAATATACAACCATTCTACTCCATCTTTGTTTCTATTTGAAGAACAGTGTTCACTTGTTATAAAAACATACTGTCTGTGTTCGTAACCGAGCTGTGTCACGCGAAATCATACAAAGCCTGACGAAATTCTCACGTTCGTTCCTGTTGCGCAGTTTATGTAAATGGCTGTCAGAATCAGGAAACACCCACCGGCGCTCTTTGTGACCTCATTTATGCGCCGCAACGCTGCAACGTTTTTGCAACGCTCCACTGGCGGCTTTGACGCGGCTTGTACAGGAGTTGGAAAGCAGCGTGTTAGCTTCCCAAAATGCAGTGCGCCGCCTATAGCCCTGTACTTGCAGCCGTTTACATAAACTGCGCAACGGGAGCGAACGCGAGAATTTCCTCAGGCTTTGTGTGATTTCGCGTGACACAGCTCGGTTATGAACACAGACAGTATGTTTTTATAACAAGTGAACACTGTTCTTCAAATAGAAACAAAGCTGGAGTAGAATGGTTGAATGTTTGTGTTGTATTCGTGTGAAATCAAGCGAGCGTCGAGCGAATTTTGGCAGCACACTTTCCTATCTGCTATATATTTATGTGTCAGTGTGCAGCGGCAGCCATGGCGGCAGCAAGTGTTTGTTGCAGATGAGCATTTGGACGTCATTTGCAGGAAATTGTCGGCAATAATAGGTGAAAGAGAATATAGAAACATTAAGTCTTAATTTAAGACTTTGGTAGTAAATAGATTTTGTATTTATTTAGCATTATATTTTATTGAAACGCTCCAAGTGCCTGTGGTGACGACAAAAGTTGCGGCGACTGGCACAAACACACTGCAGCAACAGCGACTGACGTTGGGTCAAAGTTCACCCAGCACTCGCGACAGTGGTACACATCATCACATGAACAAACGGCAAAACTCCTGCTGCTGCTTTTAAATGACTGGCTGCAAAAAGTCTCTAGGTATAAGGATAAGATAATAAAGTAAAATATACGCAGCAAATTATCATGTACTGTACCTACTGTGTCATACAGTGACCGTAGCTTGCCACAGCTGCACGCTTTGGTTAGACTGGTTCGCGGGCCCATTGTTTGTGACATGCGTCGCAAGTTTAGCGCCGAAGACCAGTCTACGTCTTGGCTAGCATTATGGGTTATTTATGACGTAATCGAAATGTCACGTGCTGATGAAAACAGCTGCGATTGGCTATTTGTAAAGTGTCGCTGGCGACTGTCGCTGGAGAATAGAAACGTTCCTAAATATTTTTGTCGTCGAGGTCGTCGCCGGTCGTTGTCGCGTGTGTGTGCAATGGCTCATAGGAAACAATAGTTTCTAATTTTCTGAAAAGTTGTTTGTCGTGACTGTCGGTCGCTGTCGCTGCAGTGTGTCTTGGCCTTAACTCGTGAGATGCAAGTGCCTATGCAAACGTTTCGACGTTGGGGCGTCTGAAACATCTCACGAGTAAGCCGGCGAGGCGAGCTCACCGATCTCCAGGAGGGTGAACTCATCCCACGAGCCGAGCTCACCGATCTCCAGACGAGTGAACTCGCCACACGGTGCGAGTTGGCTGGTGGGCCGAGTTGACCGTAGCCCATACATACAGTGTACAACGGAAGATATGAGAATGACAGGTCACAATACATGATTTGACAGATGAACTCACCTAAGATTCAGAACGAAGATGAAGATCATCATTCATACATGATATATAACTGAATGTTTGTATAGGCCTACTTCTTATAATTGAATTGTAAGAACTGTTTTTTTATTGCACTGCCGGTGATGAGCTTGCAAGTTCATGTTGATATATCTGTTACCAATGTACCATCTTTAAATTAATAAATAAATAAAAGTAAATAAACGCAATCAAAATATCACAAAAACCAATTTGGCATAGTCGTCAATATACCGAAATCGTTGACATTCTCCATGCTCGGCAGGAATTAAAAAAAAACTTTACTACGGTAATTTTAAATGCTTCATGTTGATTATACGCCATATAATTTTAGTATATAAAATATCTATAATTTAAAATATATTTGAAGCTTATTCTACTGCAATCCACAGTAATAACATTCCGATTTCCAACATTTATTTATGCCATCACCATTTAGAATACCCAATAATCATAGCGCAACAATAACAGTGTACAGTAGCATACAGCAATTTGCAGATAAGTGCAGCATGGGAGGGCGAATTGACTAGTCATGCTTTTAGTTTTAGTCAATCACTTTGCACACAGTAATTTGTAATAGTGGTTTACAAGTTGTGAATGGTTTGTTATGATAATTATGAATTTGTAATAACATGGTTCATGCGCATGTACGAACAGTCCGTGTTAGGTCGATGGTTTGTTAACAATTACTGTTTTTTTCCCCTGCGAATTTAGGAACTGACAAATGCAGAGGGTTTGCCTACGTTACGTATTCGTTAAGGTAAACTAGTGTTTTTTTACCAACTTGTGCATAATGCAATAATTTATGCATGCTATCTTGGCAGATCACTGATAATGATCAGATAAGGGATCTTCTAAGATGGCATGCACATAAATTATTATATTTATTGAAATTGGAAAAGGCAATTGTAATATCAGTATAATCATACTTTAAGTCATTATCAAATGCAAATAACTTTTGAGAAATCATCTGATTTGGGCGGTATAAAGCAAAGAAGCTTTATGAATGTACTTCACAAACTTGGAATCAGACACGTGACATGTAGCAGTGATGATATTGTATTAGACCATTACTTGGTATAGTGACTGTACATAATAGTTGCTGTAACTAACAGTAAGCCAATGTAACTGATTGTGTCTAAACCTGTTTGCTATACAGGGAAGATGCAGAGAAGGCCATAATTGAAATCAAGAGGTTTGGAAACAGGCAAATCTTCATCGAGTTTGCAAGCAAAGAGACGAAGAAGAAACGACTGAAGAAAGCTGTTAATGGTAAACACGGGTAAAAAAGAAGCATTAAACATAGATTAATTAAATATATCCTGAAAGACCACTATACGTACAATGTACGATTTGAAATATTGTTTTCTCATTTTCATTTTGTAGAAGAGGTTGCACCAGAAACTGCAGGTAGTGCAGGAACGAATATCAATTCTTCAAGCAGCAGTGGTGACAAGAAACCAGCAGGAAAGACCACTGTGGTCATCCTCGGACTGAACGATGGCATCTCCAGTGATGAACTTAACAACAAGTTGAAGTACGTAACAATCTATATCGAATTATGTGCAACTAGTTATGGTAGGTATATCGTACATTCCGTGTTCCTCCCTTTCGGCAGTAATTACTAAAGAGTATTATGACTGGTGTACACTGTCTAGGTGAGAATATGAGTTAGAAGTATGTATGTAGGAAATGTGCATGCTTTTATGGTATATATATTGAGAAGTCCTGTCTGCATGTATTTTTCTTTGTCACACAAACACTCAGGCATGGACACATTTACACATGCGCCCACACACGTGTGCACACGTGCACACATTCAGGCACGCGCATGCGCAACCTTTCCTGGGACCGCACTTGTTGCGTTTCTGATGAGAATGTTTGGCATACCTCTCTCTAGGAAGGAAAAGAATCTACAGTCGGTTGAGTTTCCCGCTGCAGGGAGAGAGCAGCCGACGGCAATGGTTACATTCAGGACTATAGGCAGTGCCATCAAATCAAAACGCAAGATTAATGGACAGGAGTTCAAAGGTGAGAGAAGGGACACTCCCCCACGAATTGAAAAAGACAAGGTCTGGCATTTAGGTGCCATTAGGCACCATCTGTTTGGCCCAAAACTCTACCCACCGGCTGTTTATAGGGCTGGCATGTGCACTGTTTTATTGGTCAGCTTAGAGCATACTATCATTTTCACTCCATATAGCAACCCACGTCATGAAAACCAAAGAAATACAATTACATGCACCCTATGCACCACAGAGAACAATGAAAACGATTATTGATATTATTAATAATTCTGTCCACCTTTTTTAGGCTTTATTTGCTGATATTATATGGCCAGGTTAACCCTGATATATTATTGTTATATATATTATATATATATATATATATATATTATTAAACACATATATGCTCACATTGGTGCAGATGTTATTATGCACATATATGGTCACACCTGCCCCCCTACTCCGAATTCTCCAAACTGACATTCCATGCTCACACATATATAGTCACGCTAAGTTGCTAACCCCTACTTGCATTATTACGTGCTTATATGGTCACGTCTGACCTTTCCGCGCTGACATTTCACGCTCATACACGGTCACGCTAACCTCTCTACACTCATATTTTTCACGCGCGCGTATGTTATGCGGCTCCCCTGTTTGCGCATCCCGGCGTGGGGTACGGCTGGATCTACGGTGGGTGACACGCGCATGTTTTGTACGTTGTGCAGGCTGCAGGATGCAGGCGTTCCTGCTGGCGGACGAGGGGAAGGCTCCCACGCAGGATCCGGGATCGCTGAAGAGGATGAGACTCATCGCGAGAAACGTCTCCTTCAAGGTACTGACACAGTTCCAGTCTGGATGATGGTTCCAGGGGATGGAAGGATGATGGGTCCGGATAATGGGAGGATGATGGGAAGATGGTGGGTCCCCCATTCACATTTTTTATGAACGAAACATTCTAGTCGTACGCAAGAAGTGTATCTCATCATGTTGTGTGTATGCTGTAGTTTCCTGCCACCTGTGCCTACATTTATTACCTCCGCCAAGGGGTTGGCAGGAGGTTATGTTTTCACCGGCATGTGTTTGTGGGTTTGTAACACCGTTCTTTGTGTACAGCCTAACTGAAAAAGTTATGGACGGATTGTCATAAAATTTACAGGATAGGTCAGAAATGGGCTAACTTAGAATTGATGAGATTTTGGTGGTGATCCGGATCCAATTAATTAATTAAATTTTCTGCATCTAGGTCAGAAATGGGGTAACTTAGAATTGATTACATTTTGGTGGTGATCCAGATCCAATTAATTAATTAATTAATAAAATTTTCAGGATAGGTCAGAAATGGGGTAACTTAAAATTGATTACATTTTGGTGGTGATCTGGATCCAATTAATTATTTAATTAATTAATTAATACAATTTTTTACAGTGAGATAATTTAGCTGCCTTGGCGGAGGTCTGCGCTCTCCGAGGGCTCTAGTTCGGTCTGTATTCCTGTGTACATCTACTGCTGTTGTTCATGCATTCTGTGTTCCTGAATTTTCAGTGTACAGAAGAAGATCTAAAGAAAGCCTTCTTGGTTTATGGTGAGGTTGTGGAGGTTGTTATGCCCAAGAAACCAGGTGGGTTGGTCAAAGAGCTGCTCATCATACCTCTCCTACCTCCACCCACCATCTTTCCTCCTACTTCCCACCCACCATCTTTCCTCCTACTTCCCACTCACCATCTTTCCTCCTACTTCCCACCCACCACCTTGTCTCCTACCTCCCACCCGCCATCTTTCCTCCTACCTCCCACCCACCATCTTTCCTCCTACCTCCCACCCACCATCTTTCCTCCTACCTCCCACCCACCATCTTTCCTCCTACCTACCACCCACCATCTTTCCTCCTACCTCCACCCACCATCTTTCCTCCTACCTCCCACCCACCATCTTTCCTCCTACCTTCCACCCACCATCTTTCCTCCTACCTCCCACCCACCGTCTTTCCTCCTCCCTCCCGCTCACCATCTTTTCTTCTCCCTCCCACGCATGATCTTTCCTCCTACCTTCCACCTACCATCTTCCACTCCTACCTACCACCCACCATCTTCCACTCCTACCTCCTACTCACCATCTTCCTTCCTACCTCACACCCACTATCTTTCCTCCTCCCTCCCACCCACCATTTTCACTTCCAGTTCCCACTTACAATCTTTCATCCGCCTCCCACCTGTTATCTATCCCTGCACTCACCATCTTCTCTCTCACCTCCCACCCATGATCTCCTACCTCCCACTTATTATCTATCCTCACAACTCTCCCCTCATTTTCTTCTCTCTCTCACCTACTAACCACTGTTATTTCTTTGTCAAACGTTTGATCAATCAATAAGTTTACATGTTTAAGAACCAATGTCAACTTATTGTTAATAATGTTGTAAGAATAATATATGTAATGCAAACGTACGCAGGACATCGGCTTATCTATGTCTTATGTCATAACTCGTCACAATGGTGACTGCTCGAACATCATGACTTTATTTTTTTCCAGTTGTCGTAATGACGATTTCTCATTGACATGGTCCTGCTTTGACACATTTTTGCAGACGGGAAAAAAGCGGGTTTTGCGTTTGTGCAGTTTGCCAACATAGAGAGCGCCAGTAAAGCCATAACAGGCATGAACGCACGGGAGCTTATGGGACGAAAAATTGCAGTTGACTGGGCACTGTCCAAAGACAAGTATCAATCAATAGTGCAGAAAGGTAAGGAAATGTAGTCAGCATGACCCAAGCAGATATTTGGAGGTCATACTCTTGCTACCTGTTTCAAAACAGTGACTTCTAAAAACGTACCTGTAACATAATCAGAATGGAAAATATTTGTAATCGTTAGGTACGTTCTTGTGCGTTGGTGAGGTCACTAAGAATGAGCTCGTGTTCTGAGAAACCTTTTGTAGTCGTTCATGATGTTCTTACGATGTGAGAAAATCTATACTTATTAAGAATATTCTCATGTTGTGAGCAAAAACCATCTTGTTGGTCACCTACAGAGCAAAAGGTCTGTGACACAAACACTGGGCATGGAGACAGCAAATTAGGAGACACGAGACAAGGAGACAATGGGGTCGGTGACAGCGATTCTGATGAAGGGCCGGCAGACAAACACCTGGCACATCCTTCCAAGGAATCTAACAACAGTAGTGGAGAGGAGGAAGGGGATGAAGATGAAGAAGAGGAGGAGGAGGATGAGGAGGAGGAGGAAGAAAGTGACATGAGCGATGGAGAGGGTAGCGACAATAATAAGAAAAAATCAAAGCCCAAAAATAGCATTCATCCTAACGACGTGGAAGAGGGTAGAACGGTTTTCATCAGGTAATATTTTATCAGTAATCTTCAATATTTTAACATATCTGATACGTATTATTATATCTCCATGTGTGATATTCCATCAGGTGATTTTACATTTCGTCGTCTTTCTTTTTCTTCATCTTTGTCATTATCGTCATTGCTGTCATCATTGTAATCTTTTCAGTCGCTATCCGTGTATACGAGTCTACTTGTTACATAACATCTCTGTCGTTTTGCTGCGGTGAAGTGTCAGCTTGTAATGATAACAGCTTGTTTGTCTTGTAATCATAAAGTCTCACAGATGGATACGATAAATTTGTGCTGGCGCTTACAGGAACCTCTCCTATGACTCCATGGTAGAAGATGTTCAAGATTTGTGTTCTGAATTTGGAGATGTGCAATTTGTGAAGATTTGCTATCATGCTGATACAGGCCATTCCAAAGGTACAAATTGATATCCGGAGAAACTAACATTGAGAACCAAATGTGTTAGATGCACAATTATATGCCATGACATGCGTATAGTACTACCGTTGCCGCATAAAGATGGCACCCCTATACATAATTTCTACTAGTGGTTCTGTAACCTGCATGAGTAGATCTGTAGATATCTCGATGGTGCTACTATAACTATTTTATAACTTTACGTTACTAGGTGTCAGTTTTGTACAGTTCAAGGAGAAAGAGGCAGTAGAGAAATGCTTAGAAAAAGCCAATGATGAGTCAAGGGTAAGCACTTAGCAGAGGCAAAAATATAGAAACTTGTGTAGGCAACAGGACAGCAGCTGTGTGTAAACCATTCAGTTGATGCAAGCCAATGTTTAGCCTACATATAGCTAATTGTATCCCCCGAACGAAGTTCGTGGGGATACTATGGGTTTGGCATTGTCGCGCCGCCGCCGCCGCCGCTGCCGCCGCAGAGAATTCCTTGTGAATGCTCTACCGGCTGCAGTTCTTCTCCGATCATCTTCAAATTTCGCATGAAGGTGCGTTATTGTAAAGCGAAGACGCCAATCGTTTTTGGTGTGGGCGGAGTCATCGTTGCCATGGTAACAACATTTTTTCCCGAAACATACTAGAACCTGTAACTTCTGCAGTTTTTACCCGTTTGTCATGAAATTTATATTTGTATTAAAATTTCCATTTTAAATTTATATTTAAATTTATGATTGTCATGAAATATATATATATACATATATATATATAGGACATGTTATATCGGCCCTGTGTGCCAAATTCCATGACAATTGGGTAAAAACAGCACAAGTTACAGGTTCTACAATATTTCGACAAAAATGTTTTTACCATGGCAACGATGACTCCGCCCACACCAAAAACGATTGGCATCTTTGCTTTACCATAACGCACCACTGCACCCATACCCCTCCCCCCTGTGTGTATTCCATATACTTGCACATCTGAGGCAGACCAGTTGTCTAACAAACCTTTGTCTTTGTGACTTATTTAACTTTACCTGCTTTCTACGTCCTTACAAAGATATTCCATTCATACTAGATCACGGGGGATACATGTAGTTGGCGACAACTGGTCGTTTCTAGTTTTTTATCGATCTTTGGCTATTTTTTAGCTGACATATAGATAATTTCGAACCCTTGTATAGCTAATGTTTTGCCGATGTATGGCTAATGTTAGGCCAAATTATGTTTAACTGATGTATAGCTGAGGTTTTGTTGGTGTATGCTTGAGAGATAGATAATATATAGCCACATGTAGCTAATTTTAACTGCTCATTCCTGAATCTCGGCATGTTTGCTTGCAGGATGGCGGGATAGTTCTGGATAAGCGTAGGTTGCTGGTGTGCACTGCTGTGAGCAGGCAGAAAGCCAGCAACCTGATGCAGGCCCAGAAGAAGGAGCCAAAGGATAACAGGAATCTGTATCTAGCGAGAGAAGGAAGTAAGTGTCAAGAGAATGCCCAGATCTCATTATGCCACATTCCTCATAGGCTCATACTCTTGGTCATTATTGTTGGACCTTGGTCAATGCATATATGGCGGTGGTAATTACTCCTGGGGTCACTCCTCTAGTTACTGTAGAAGAGTTAAGGTGTTTTACAGCACTACTATCGTATCGTAATTCCGATCCTAGGTTTTAGTAAAGTCGTGGTTTTAATAGGAACCCGGGCATTCTGGTGGCAATGGCTGTCCGGGGCATTGCTAGATATTCAGTGCGTTAATATCGGTCTCAGGAACTGTTTAGTAATGCAGGTCTGTGTGTTTCGTCGTGCAGTGATTAGGAGTGGAACGCAGGCAGCGGAGGGGACACCAGCTGCAGACCTGGCCAAGAGAGAACAGGTGAGAGGGCAGAGCAGGTGTAGCGCAAACTACCGCCGCTACTGGTGGCTACGGGGTTCGGTTGCATGCACTGTGGTTTGTTGGTCGTGATCAGTTTGGAGTTGCATAGGTTATGGTTTATTAGTCACGTTTAGTCTCAGATTAGGGTAAGTCATGATGCATTAATAATTTGAATGTAGATGAAGACATGTTTCTAACAATAAACGTGATTGGCTTTATTCCAAATGAGTCGGCATTGCGAGTTGTAGAAAATTGTCAGGCTAACTCGTACGTACAGCTCACACTCCTAAAAAAAAGGCCGCTTATCGTCATGTTGCATGTTTCTCCTCCCTGCCAGTAGATGGCGCTTGCAGGTCACCGCAGCGTCTGTTTCAGCTGTTCGTCTGTTTCAGCTGGAGCTGAGTAAGCGGCGGAAGCTGGCGAACACGAACGTGTTTGTCTCGACGACGCGGCTCTGTGTGCGCAACCTCGGCAAGTCCGTCACCGACCGGCAGCTGTCGGACGCCATGTTGCGTGGCGCCGGCGCTGACGCTCGCGTCGTCAAGGTAAGTGAGCGTTGCCGCGGCGACGGTCGTCACGGGACCTGAGGGAGCGTTTCCACGGCGACGGTCGTCGCGGGACGTGAGGGAGCGTTGCCGCGGCGACGGTCGTCGCGGGACGTGAGGGAGCGTTGCCGCGGCGACGGTCGTCGCGGGATGTGAGGGAGCGTGGGGCTATCTGCAACGTCGGCGGTGGCATTTGTATTGTTTGAAACCCGACCCCTCTCTTCTCAACCTCGCCCATCTCGTCTGCCTCCTCCACGTACTCCTCCTCCTCCTACACATTCTCTTCTTCTTCCACCTCCTCTCTTACTTGTGTCTACTTGTGTAGAGGTTTGTATATTATACTGTGAAAAGTTGATATGTTATGTTTGTTAGCAATGTTATTTCTAATGCATATGTATTTAAAGGATAGGACATGTATTGTCACCACTTCTCACTGCAGTTTTGTTTCCATAATCCCTGTGTATCTCATTAAAGATATCGTTGATTTACCAAACATGGATTCCAAAATAATAGCATTTTCTATGAATGTAACCACCATGGTTGCATTAGGATTACTTAGTAAATTAAATATATTATATACATATATCAGGAGTCTATCAATATAATATATAATATATATTATATATTGATAGACTCCTGCATATATGTATATGCAAGCATTCTTGTTTCGGTGTGAGGAGCTGTTCATTGTGAATCTGTGAGCTGATGTTTATTGCTGCAGGCACGAATCATGCGGGATCGCACTAGCGTCAACAGCAAGAACGTGGCACCATCTCTGGGCTACGGGTTCCTGGAGTTCACGGAACACAAGCACGCTCTCGCTGCCCTACATGCGGTGAACAACAAGCCTGATGTCTTCTCAAACAACAAGGTGAACATTGTTTTGCTCTATTTTCCACGTGGTCCATGTTTTTCACAGGTTTAGTTCGTAGGGCTGCATACCTCTAGCACCAATATATTACCTGTGCTGTTTCCTCTACATTCATGTAAGTTCAAGATGACGAGCATATCAGCACATTTACTAGTTACTACAATAGTTCATATTCGTGCCATCACATGCCTAGCTTCATACCACCGCTTGTGTGTTCTCAGTCTTAAATTTGGTTAGTGGAAATAACAGAGTACATAATTACAGTTCGTGCCAGTAGGGTGAGCTACCATATGGCACTACTTTTGCTGGGCTGTCATTAAGCAGCAAGTGGTGTAGATATAACAGACTTATAACTTATAACAGAACATAACTTTTTTGATTCAGAGGCCAATAGTCGAGTTTTCACTGGAGAATACGGTGGCTTTGGCAGCACAACAGAAGCGGCTAGAAAGAAGTCAGGTAATCATGTACAAAATTATGTGTATATTAAATGTGAGGCATTCCATTTCTGATAACTCGCCCTGGTTGCTGTTGAATAATAATATTTCATTTCAGTATTATATGGCATAGATATTTAAAGAAATCTGAACACCACTTTGCAATTAGATAGATTTAACTTTTAGGCAGAGCAGTCATTTCTCTGTCAACTGCTGCCTTTCTAAGACTTGTGGCTAAGACCCGTTGCCATGACAAGGTGCAATTTGTTTTTAGCTTAAGCAAGCTGTCATAAACAAAAGGTCGGGAGAGGCACAGCAGCCACAGGGCAAACGAGGGAAGAACGTTGCTGTAGCAATGGAGTCGAAGCAGAAGGGGAGAGAAGCGACTGGTGATGTACCGGATCAACAACGGCCTGGGAAGAAGCCCCGGGGTCTGCCGTCACATTTTGGACCGAAGATCAGACATCGGTATGTGGTGCTATGTGCAAATGCCACATGGTGACACACAGGCATGGACATGCGCACGCGTGCCCATGAGCATGCACTCACAGATGCATGTGACACATGCACAGGCAGCTAGGTGCATAAGGAATGAACGTGCATGCACACACACACACATACGCACAGGCACGCACACACACGCACGCACTCATGCATGTACACACGCACATACGCACGCACGCATGCACGCATGCACGCGCACGTACGCGCACGCACGTGCACACACACACTCCCACGCATGCACACGCGCATGCGCAAACGCGTGCTCACACACATGCACGCACGCACGCACGCACACACACACATACCTAGGCAGGTAGATGCACTAGCAGTGCTCATTATTCTGGCTCCCACAGGGATCGCATGTAAAATGAGTGTAGCGTAGTATGTGCGCTACGTCACGTAGTGCGCATCCTCAGCGGCAATCCTCAGCATGTTCCGGGTCTCCTGGAGATAGACTGCAGTAGCAGCAACAACAATACCAGCAGCAGCAGCAGCAACAACAATAACAACAGCTACAGCAACAGCCATAGCAACAACAACAACAGTGGTAGCAGCAATAGCAGCAGCAGCAACAACAACAACAACAACAACAGTGGTAGCAGCAATAGCAGCAGCAGCAGCAGCAACAACAACAACAACAACAACAATAGCAGCAGCAGCAACAGCAACAACAACAACAACAACAACAACAGCAGCAACAACAGCAACAACAACAATAGCAGCAGCAGCAACAACAACAACAGCAGCAACAACAACAGCAGCAGCAGCAGCAGCAGTCGTAGCAACAATGATGACAGCAGCGGCCTATGACTTTTAGGGCACGTGCAAGTATTTGTTGCTACCATAGTTGGCCCTTTGTTTAAGTTGCAATGTGGTCATCATTGCAGCCACAAGGGCCAGACGAGACTGGCAAAAATTTGTTGTTGTTATAGTTAACCTTTCGTTTACATTCTTACGAAGTCATCATTGCAGGAACAAAAGCCATACGAGACTGGCAAAAAATTGTTGTTGCAATAGTTAACCATTCGCTTACATTCTAACGAGGTCATCATTGCAACGAACAAAAGCCAGACGAGACTGGCAAAAAATTGTTGTTGTCATAGTTAACCTTTCGTTTACATTCCTATGAGGTCATCATTGCAGGAACAAACGCCATACGAGACTGGCAAAAAATTGTTGTTGCAATAGTTAACCATTCGCTTACATTCTAACGAGATCATCATTGCAATGAACAAAAGCCAGACGAGACTGGTAAAAAATTGTTGTTTCCATAGTTGAGCTTTAGCTGATGTCGACACGTGGTCGTTATTGCAGCAACAAGGGCCAAGCGAAACTGGGGAATAAACCAAAGCAGAAGATAAGCAGGACGGTTGTGCGTAGGCAGACGACAGACGAGGTGTCGTCGGTTACCATAGATTCACAGCAGGTACTGTGTCATCACATGCAGGCTACACGACAACGCTCATTGTCAGTGTCATTGGCATTGTCACTTTCATTGTCATTGTCAGTGTGGTTGGCATTTTTTACTGTCACTGTTGTTGTCAACTGTCAGGGGATTTTTCATGCATCCTTGTTGTTTCATACTGTGACATGATCCCTCTACTCTTATACACAGTTTTCTATCCTGTCTACTTGCAAATTAATATTAAGTTATCAATTAAAATATGCTATATCTATCTTTAATATTTAATTATTCCTGCTTATCTGACGTCTAATGGTAATCATCTAATCTATCCTAAATTGCCATCAACCCCATTCTGATGACAGTCAAGTTTCAGGAGAGCATAACTGAATGTGGCTTAACTTTTTTAACAGGACAAAAAGAAGAGAAAGAGGGGAGGCAATAAAAAACGCAAGCCCGAAAAGTCCGATAGTCTGGATCACTTGATCAACAAGTATCGTCGTAAGCTGGGAGCGGATGATATGCAGAAGTCCAAGTGGTTTGACAACTAATACATCAGTGTGGCGGATAATTACTATCCCATGCTAATTATCAGTGCGACGGACAGTTTGTTCACCTACTATTCTGTGCTACATCAGTGTGCCAGAACTTTGTCACATATACTATTCCATGGTATATCAATGTGACAGACAGTTGTCACACCAACTACTCTATGTCACATCAGTGCGACGGACAGTTTAGCTTCACGCTATTCTGGTGTACCATGCAGTGTGACCAGAACATTGTCGACACATACTATTCCATGGTATATCAATGTGACAGACAGTTGTCACACCAACTACTCTATGTCACATCAGTGTGACAGATGGTTTGTTCACCTACTATTCTGTGCTACATCAGTGTGGCAGAACTTTGTCACACATGCTATTCCATGGGTATATCAATGTGACAGACAATTGTCACATCAGTGTGACAGACAGTTAGTTCACCTATACTATTCTCTGCTACATCACTGTGACAAACAGTTGTCCACTAACTATTCTATGTCACATTAGTGTGACAGACGTTTGTTCACCTACTATTCTCTGCTACATCACTGTGACAAACAATTGTCCCACTAACTATTCCTGATGTACATTTAGATGACAGCGGTTTGTTACCTTACTATTCTCATGCTACGTCGTGTACAGACACACTTGTCACACCTATTCCACTGTTACTCACTAATGTTGAAATGATTCTTCCACATGGCTACTGCATTTGTGTTGTCAGACTAGGAATCTCACATTACTATCCTGTATGACATGAGGCGGTGCAGAGGTGTGTTGCCATATTCTATGCTACAATCAATGCAGTCCGTAGACTCAGTTTTACAGTTGGTTGTTGTTGTATTATGTATGTAACTATATCCAGCATAAATACAAGTACGTGTTATGAAATATATATGTAACTTTCGTACAGATAGTACTGTCTTATTATTTTTTTACATATATGTTTCGTATTTTCGTTCGTTTCTGTATAGAGGTAGAAGTCCAAAAATCAGATGCCAAAATTCGAGGCTACCCCGAGACATCCGGACTTCTCGAAATTCAAATTTAACTCTCTGTTTAATAAAACTAAAATAAATAATGCTAATTTGTATTAAGATAACGTCGAGCCTATACATTTGTTCTGTATTTTTCTTGTACAATTTCATTTACTTAAACATTGATTTCAAAGCATTTTGATGTTTACTTTTTGTCAAGTTGTTGACTTTATTTTGTATAAACGGCCTCGTCTTTGATAATGAAACATGCTGTTATTGAATTTTAAAAGTTACTGCCGAGAAATCCGGACCGGCGCCCAATCTTCCGAGCAGTCTGAAGATTCTGTATACATTCTTCTCACTTGTCATGTGACCCTGTTAATATATTTTCTGTGCGGAACAGAGGGAAGTTGCAGAGGTATTATGAATATACTGATTTACATGTGTAGATTTTTATTTCCATCCATCGCCAAGTTCACACTATAAATGGTTTTAATGTTGTATATTTGTAAAAAAATGGCACCCTACTGACATTAATTATATTTGTTTTTTTTTAATGCATTTATACATACTTGTAAATTTCTTTAAGTTATATAGGCTGTAGGTCATCAGGGTTTTGTGTGTGACTACAGTAATGTAAGTAAGCCGGTTTATCATTGCTTATTACTCTTACTCCAAGCTGGTATTCTGATCTTCTAATATATCTTATTATCTATTCTACTCTCACTCTATCTACCTATCTATCTATCTATCCTATCTATCTATATGCATTGTATCGAATCTATCAATACTATCTATCTATCTATGTATCTATGTATATATCTATCTATATTTCGTTCTGTGCGTGCGCGGCGCGCGCGTGTGTGCGTGTGTGCATGTGGACTGATATGTGAATTCCTAGAATTCCTTTTCTAGACGCTAATAATATTCTAAGGCGCTAGAATTCTAGAATGTGTATCACTAATTTCGTTCTATGAATGTATGGAATTCAGATAATGTTCTTACAATAGAAACAACGTTGTAATGGTTTTTTTTTACCAAATTCCGAAGTTGATTACTAGCGCGTGTACGTGCCAGTTGACGTCACGTGACGTCACACATGTCAGAGGGGAATATGGCGGCAACTGAGGGAACAGAAGAGGAAAGCTCTAGTGAGAAAATGGGAGATATTGCAGACGGGCATGGGTTAAATTTAGCAGCGTTCATCAAGAACAATGGACTAAGTCGCGGATGTCATTGTGGAGGCCAGATGTACGGCGCAGACGAGGAATTGCCAATGAAACTGACGCGAGCGACAAGACTGAATGGAACGGCGAGGTTAGGCTTAGGGCAGCAGCATAAATCCACCCATCCAGTGCTGCGTTCGCGTACCTCTAACAACTCGAACGTTTCGGTGCGACGGAAACGAAGGCACTCGTCTTGCCGTGACTGTGACCACGACGAGAGCTTAGACAGGTGAGCGATATTTCGCGTCTGTGCGTCTATTTACTGTAAGTGTAAGCGCTAGGATCCGCGCGTCACATGGTTCACTGCTCGCTTTCTAACACTAGCCCTACATCACTTTTACTTTTTGTTTTACTTTAGGTTGTACACTCCAGCGTGAATAGCACGAGATTTTATATCCTATAGGTCCTTATCTTGGTTCTAATATTGCACCGAACTACAAACTTGCTTGCGTGTCTTTGTTCAATTTGCAGTAACACGGCGATCGATCATTCGACCATTGTGTATTGTGTTTAGTAGATTCGCAGCATGACAATCGCGGGGCGATGTTTTACTAGTATAGCTGGCATTGCGTGTATTACAGATCTTGTGCCCGCATGTCTTTGGCTACTACCTTACTTTAGATTGCTAGTAGTACCGCTATGTAGTGAGGTTATCTCTATGTAAAGATTAACACCCTTACTTTAGTGTGGTATATATTATATATATTATCAATTTATGTGTCACTGATATTGACCTCATAATAATATTGGTGAATGCTATATGTATGCCAAGAATATCTAGGCACAGCCACGTGCCATACGCAATTTAGTAATATGGGAAATTAATTTCGTTATTGGATGAGACATGTACGATCAGATGACTGGTTTATCGGTGCGGCCCGATGGAAGAGTTATATATGACTCGTGACGGAAACAGCATGTGTCAATGGCCTATATATGCCCTGAGCTACATGCCAGCTAGATAGTCACCTCAGGCAGTCAGACCTATGGTTAGGTGTGTTTAACATAGATGCGTACAGTGGCAGCGAGTAACACCTACCTCTACTTGAATTGTGAGATTTAAAGCGTCTTATGGTGTCGGCGGATATCAGGTGCATATCTCCTTGTCTAGCTTTTGAGATCAGAAGTTTGAGGTGCATGCAAATATTAATAAAAGTTAAGGTACATGTGTAGGTAAGTACATTAATTCAGGCACGTACACACACATATATGTGTGTACCGCCTGGACGTCGGCCAAATCGGTTTGTGGGTTTAGATGACCCGCCTGGAGATCGGCAGCTTGACTCATGCTACACGCAGTCTGTTGGTTGATTAATTATGATTTATTATATGATTATGCTCTACACATAATAAAAGGTTATTTCCACTAAAATGCTACATCATATAGACAGACAGGCACAGCTACGAGAATGGAGAACGACTAAAATTGCCTCCAATAGAATGAATACCTAATTAAATACCACACACTTATATTTATATACAAATAAATTTTTTCTCCATATTTCCCCATGTAAAAGACTGTTTTCAGTACACGTATTTGTATTTGAATGATATGCAATAAAGATTTAATAATCTCAAATGACTTAGCCCTTGAGTCGAGCTGCCTGATCTCTAGGCGGGTCATCTCGACCCACGAATTGAGCTGGTCGACGAATTGAGGGTGAACTCGCCACAATGCGAGACGGATTGGCAGGTGTGTAGATTACTGTGGACCATATTTATATTTAATACTATATTATACTCTACTTCATCTATTCCATACAAGAGTACTTAATTATTCATTAAAGAAGTCTGTAGGCACAAGTTTTATATGCAGGAGCGTCAGCGTGAGGAAGGAGAATCCAATACCTACTTAACTCAATTTCTGGAATCGGCTCTTCGTTTGCGATGTGCACAAACGTAATTCAGCGTCACAAACTGTCTCTCGCTTCGCCTCGTGGTCGCGCATGTGTGTGGCACAGACGTGTGTGTACTGCGCCCTGCGTCCAGCCCTGGGGCTCAGCCCCGCGTCGCCCCGTTTGTAAAGACGCTGGGCGTTTGTGTGGGCGGCGGCGTCCCTTCGCCTCCCCCAGCGCGCTCAGCGTCCCTTCGCCTCCCACCCGCGTAATCCCCGCGGTAGCGCGCCGCCTCACTTCGTCCTGCGGGAGGGAAGTAACGGGACTGAACGCGCTAGCTGGCCTTGTGCGCGCCCGATTGCCGCGGCGGCTTTTGTTCTGCGAGACTCAATGGGAGCGCGATTCCCACGGGGGCGCCGCCGCAGTCGCTGACATGTGACCGGCGCATACAGCGCAGCGCGTTACCGACGCCGGCTGCAGACGCCGCACAATGAGGAAGCTGTGGTCGCCATAGGAACTGGTGCTGGGAGCTGGCTCTGTCAACAGGAGCCCTGGTTGCCCTAAGAAGCATTGCTGTGGACAGCCGCTGTCCCCGGGGAGCAGTGGTTGCCATAGGAACAGTTGCTGAGAGCAGTGAAGTACGGTTGCCGTAGGAAACGATGCTGGGAGCATCTTCGTTCACCAAGGAGCCGTGGTTGCCATGTGAATGGATGGCTGAGGGCAGCCTCTATCCCTAGGGAGCTATGGTTGCCATACGAACCAATACTGAGGTCATCCTCGGTCACCAGGGAGCCGTCGTTGCCGTAGGAACAGATGCTGCAGCATCCTCTTTCCGCAGGGAGCCCTGGTTGCCGTAGGAACATGCCGAGAGCCACCTTCGTAGGAAGTGACGTTGTCAGGAGGACATCATGAGCAAGCGTGTGTGTTTTGGTATTTCTGTGTTTTGATGCTAGCAGCGGCACTAGCTGGCATACATACGAATCTCTCCCCCCTCACGCACACATGGGTGTCTGTCGGCTGCCGCTACACCATCGATCCACCAGTATTGATATGGATGCGACCGTTGACTGACACAAGTACTTGTATGTTATTACATCCTTGCACGCGTGCGTGTGCGAGTGCGAGCATGCGTACATCTGTTCACGCGTGCAAGCATGTGCTCGCACCCTGCACGCGTTCATACGTCCGTGTGAGGCTACGTGTGTGCATGAAGCACACGCGCATGTGTGTGTGCAAGGATACGTACATTAGTGCGTGCAAGCATACGTACATGAGTGCGTGCAAGCATGATGAGTGCGTGACCCTGTGCATGTGTACATGCAAGCGTGCTTGCACGAGTGCGTGCCACTGTGCGTGTGTACATGCAAGCATGCTTGCACGAGTGCGTGCCACTGTGCGTGTGTACATGCAAGCGTGCTTGCACGAGTGCGTGCCTCTGTGCGTGTGTACGTGCAAGCATACGTACATGAGTGCGTGCCTTTGGGCATGTGTACATGCAAGCATGCTTGCACAAGTGCGTGACTGTGCATGTGTACATGCAAGCATGCTTGCACAGTTTGTTCACCTACTATTCTATGCTACGTCAGTGTGACAGACAATTGTCACACCTATTCCATGTTACATCACTATGTGAAATGATTCTCACACATGCTACTGTGTGTTGTCAACTAGGAAATCTCCACAATTACTATCCTGTATGACATGAGTGTGCCAGAGGGTTGCTATTCTATGCTACATCAATGAGTACTCAGTTTTACAGTGGTTGTTGTTATTATGTAATGTAACATATCCAGCATAAAAATACAAGTACGTGTTATGAAATCATTATGTCAACTTTCGTCAAGATAGTCTGTTATTATTTTCTTTACATATATTATGGTTTATTTTCGTTCGTTTCTGTATAGAGTAGAAGTCCAAAAATCCAGATGCCACAAATCCGAGTTCACCCGAGAATCCGGACTTCTCGAAAATTCAAATTTAACTCTCTGTTTAATAAACTAAAAATAAATAATTAATTTGTATAAGATAACGTCGGCTAACATTTGTTTACTGTATTTTTCTTTTACAATTTTCATTTTTAAACATGATTTCAAGCATTTTGTATGTTTACATTTTTGTCAAGTGTTGACTTTATTTTATAACGGCTCGTTTTTATAAATGAAACATGCTGTATTGAATTTTAAAAGTACTGCCCGAGAATCCGGACCGGCCCAATCTTCGAGCAGTCTGGATTCTTATACTTCTTCTCACTTCTGTACCCTGTTAATATATTTTCTGTGCGGATACATTAGGGAAGTTGCAGAGGTATTATGAATATACTATTTAACATTGTAGATTTTTATATTCCATTCCATCTGCAAGTTCACACTATAAAATGGTTTTAATGTGTATATTTGTAAAAAATGGCACCCTACCTGACAATTAATTATATTTGTTTTTTTTTCAATGCATTTATACATACTTGTAAATTTCTTTAAGTGTATATAGGCTGTAGGTCACAGGCATTTTGTGTGTGACATAAGTAAGATAACAAAGGTATCATTGTTATTACTCTTACTCCAGCTAGCTGGTGTCTATCTATCTATCTATCTATCTATCTATCTATCTATCT
>NW_014577235.1:270901-273574 GCF_000485595.1 Priapulus caudatus
ATACATGTATGTGTGTGTGTGTGTGTGTGTGTGTGTGTGTGTGCGTGCGTGCGTGCGTGCGTGCGTGCGTGCGTGCGTGCGTGCGTGCGTGCGTGCGTGCGTGCGTGCGTGCGTGGCGTGCGTGCGTGGATCAGACTGGCAGTAGTACTGGGCCCATCGTGAGTGAGAGAGGAGCTGATCCCAGCAGCAGGCAGCGCGGCACGGACACACGCAGGCCGGGGTGTCACTGCCGGCATCCACGCCCACATCATGACATGGCCCCACTTTGCGCCCCATTCCACTGGGCTGCATGCTCTACCTGCGTGGCTACCCCACGTCGCATTTACCGGGGGTGCATGTTATACGTGGCTACTCTCCCAGCATTTACCTCGGCTACATTCGTGGCTATACCATTGAGCGTACCCCCTGGCAGCATTTACCTGGGCTACATTCGTGGCTATACCATTGAGCCTACCCCTCCAGCATTTACCTGGGCTACATTCGTGGCTATACCATTGAGCCTACCCCAGCATTTACCTGGGCTACATTCGTGGCTATACCATTGAGCGTTTCCGTGGGAAACATACGTGGCTACTCCCCCAGCATTTACAGTACTTGAACCCCTTAGCTATGCCATTTATCTTTTACCTGGGCCACGTACGTGGCTACACCATCTGGCATTTACCTGGGTTACACAGGTGACAACTCCCCCCCCCCCCAGCATTCACCTGGGGTGCTCAGTGGCTTCGAACTCGTGAATCGTATATTACAGTGTTTCCCCTGCATTAACACGAGTGAGGCGGGCCGCATCGCTCAAATGCTCAGCTGCCACACATAAATTTTCCCAAAACACCGCCTCGCTGACGAAACTTTTGACAACTTGAAAAAGAGATTCAAGAGTAATACAATGTCTTCAGAATAGCTTAGAATGCACCAAATTGCACAATTTTTTCAAAAATATTCCGGGGGGCATGCGGCATGCATCCCCGAACCCCCCATAGCTGGGCGAGCATCTGCACTGCTTGCTTTGCTAGGACCTTTGCTTTGCTAAACGCACAAACACACCATTGAAAAAATTTACTCAGACCTGTCTGGCCAGGGGAAACACTGTATTACATACGCTCGACTGTGACTAGCTTCGTAACCCGGGCGTGGGTGAACGCTCTGCCGCGTGCGCAATCCCCCGCGCTCGCACCTTACCCGCCGTTAGCTACGTGATCACGATGCAGACGATGTTGCCTTGTTAAAATGCCCGCCGTCCTTTTTCTCCGTATTTCGTCGTTCGTTTTTGGCTTTTTCGTCGTCGCTACACGTAGATGTACACAACTGGCTATGTATGAACGAATGGGGGAAAGGTTATTGAGGACATGATGTTCGTGGCGTGGAACGTTCTACTGTTAGTAAACATGTTGTCTTCATTGAGTTGTAGACCGTGTGTACACAACTGACAACTGGCTATACATGTATGAACGAGTGTGGAAAGGTTATGAAAAGGACATGACGTCTGTGGCATGGAACATTCTACTGTTAGTAAACATATTATCTTCATTCACTGGTAAAAGGTTGGGGGAGTGTGTGGGAAACCCTATCAATAGAAGTTTGATTGGAATGCTATCGCCGTGCCAACGGGAGGCTTGTGTCTGCCCCGGGGCCGCCATGTTAATTTGTCTTCGTAATTTGCAGAAGTTGTGGATGTGCACAGCTGGCTATGTATGAATGAATCTGTAAAGGTTATATATATATATAATATATATATATAATAGAGGACATTCAGGCATTATAGAGAATATCCGAGGAAAGATTATAGGGACATTCGTGGCATGGAATATTCTACTGCTTAGTAAAATATTAAATATATTGTCTTCATTCACTAGTAAAATATTAAACATATTGTCTTCATTCACTAGTAAAGGGTACTCAACTGGCTGGCTATATGTATAGACGAGTGTGGGACATTTTTCAGATGAAACGACGTCTGTGGCATTGAACATTCTACTAGGACATTTAATAAGTTACATGTTATCTTCAATAAGTGATAGACATGTGGTTTTGAGGTTTGCAGCACATCAACTAAACGTACTTATTTGATATCATGTACGGTATAGCTACCAGTTAGTCAGTAGTGCAAATATTATTCAATGAATTCCCGTTTGTAAAACAAGGACTATTAATTATACGGCTGAGATGGATAATTCTCACTCAGTTTACATGTGTGTGGGAAAAGCCTATCAATTGAAGTTTGATTTAAATGTAGTCGCCGTGCCGACGGGAGGCTTGTGTCTGACCCGGGGCCGCCATGTTAATTTGTCTTCGGAGTTTGCGATGTCAGCGCCGATTGTTTATCGTCTTGGTTAATCCTTTGTGAGCGGCAAGATTCCCAGCAATCGTACCTGGTAATCATTATTTGAATGGCTATTAAAACCACAAAGCCAGGGTTCTGCATCAGTGATTCTTACCTGCTGCCCTAGTCACTGCCTTCACACAGCCGGCGTCCACCCAGCCAGCCAGCCAGCCAGCCAACCAGCCAGCCAGTAAGGGAGAGAGTGAGAGAGAGAGAGAGAGAGAGAGAGAGAGAGAGAGAGAGAGAGAGAGAGAGAGAGAGAGAGAGAGAGAGAGAGAGAGAGAGAGAGAGAGAGAGAGAGAGAGAGAGAGAGAGAGAGAGAGAGAGAGAGAGAGAGAGAGAGAGAGAGAGAG
>NW_014577235.1:275379-284998 GCF_000485595.1 Priapulus caudatus
AGAGAGAGAGAGAGAGAGAGAGAGAGAGAGAGAGAGAGAGAGAGAGTGAGCAAGAGAGAGTAAGAGAGTGAGAACGAGTGAATGAGTGGGAGTGAGCAAGAGAGAGTGAGGGATAGTGAGCAAAAGAGGGCGAGCAAGAGTGATATATCGTAATTCCGTGCACTGTACACATCTGTGATCACGTATTTCATCAGTGAATTAATGTTCCTACTGTGTTGTACAATGTAGCATGTTCATGTATATCATGAGGTTGGGGGGGGGGAAACACAGACGGAGTGACTGAACATTGCTGAGAATGTAATCAAGAGGGAACACGCTGCACCGGCGCATGTTTGCTCTCAGTGCGTGGCCGCGGCGAATGAACCAAGGTCGCTGCGTTCGCCGTCGAAGCCTGAGGCCACGACACGTTATTGACGCGCGAGATGCCGGCCTGCATGTGGGGAGGATGCTGGGGAGCGCGGGGAGGATGCTGGGGAGCGCGGGGAGGATGCTGGGGAGCGCGGGGAGGATGCTGGGGAGCGCGGGGATGCTGGGGGGCACAGTGAGGATGCTGGGGAGTGCGGGGAGGATGCTGGGCAGTGCAGTGAGTAATTTTTCGATTTCGTTACGAATCCGCTTTGGCAGGTTTAATTATATGGCTTTGTCATAAAATGTGATTACTCTTATTCCTTTCATGCTTGGCTGTTGTAGTGTGATATAAGCTTGTGTGAATTATGATGATAGTGAAGTTGGGGTCAAAGCGACTACACTCGGCTTGCTACATGTCACTTGAACCGTCATTTGGGTGATATAACTTTAGGTGAAGTGGTTTGTACCGTGGCTTTCCTATGTGTGTTATATCAGTGAGTGCGTTAGCAATTTACGTGTACATCAACCCTTGCGTGATGTATGCATGTTTGTTCTGTCACTACGCACCTTTGCGACATGTAAATGTTTGTTTGTTTGCCAATAACGTCACTGATCCATTAGAGTTTCTTTCTTTGTTGCAGACTTTGCAGCGCCGCGCTGAAAGATCGCTTTTTTATTATCGTTGTTGGTTGAAATATTTGTTTCGCTGTTATGAACTCTACTGATTAACTAGCGACTGTTTGTTCACAACAGATCGTGCGATCCGGTGCAAATGTTTGTTTGTTTGTTTTGATCTGGTGAGGTCGGTAGTAGTTTGCTCGATTACTACAAACCTACCCTAGTGCGCACAGGTTCGTTTACTACAAAACCGACTGTTGGACTTATGCCCGTGAAATGTTTATGTTTTGCAGCGTTGGCAACTCTTACGGTAGTAGCAGCAGTGGCACTGATCTCTCCAACAGCAGCGATGACGTAAGCATCATGCCCGACGACTACGCCGACGTTGACGCCCACGCCCCCTACAAACAGTCGCGCAGCCCCGTGTGCGCCGACGCGGGCGCCCCCTACAAACAGTCGCGTGGCGCTGTGGCCGCGGACTCCCGTGGCGCCTACATCTTGGGGCAAACCCGCGTGCTCCCTCTGGCGCTGGCAGGCATGGCGGCAACGACGGGGCAGGGGCACGAGGCGCCCGGCGGCAACTGCATGGGCGCCACCTGCTGCCGCGACAGCAAACCGCTCGAATCAAAATCGGAGAAGCCAAAGAATGGCTTCGCAGAGCCGGGCGGCGTGCTGCGTGGCTTCCTTAAGCCAAAGAGCCACGCGGCGCGGCCGCCGCGCAACGGCGTCGTCACCAAAGACCAGCAGGGGGTGCTGCTCGCCCTCGGCAAGGACATCGGCCGCAGCTGCCAGGTGGCGCTGCCGCGGTGCGAGCGCGCGGCCGACCGCGCGTCGTCGCCCGAGGAGGCATCGTCGCCGGTGCCGGACGAGAAGCGGCCGCGCGGCCGGCCTCCCGACTCGCCCGTCGGCTCGGTGGAGACCTCTGGCGGTCGCACGGACGACGTAGGGGGCAGCACGGGGCAGCCGTCGCCGTCACCGAGCGACGAGATCGCGGTGACGACGACGCTCGAGAGCATTGACAAGGTCGTCTCCTGGACGGTGTGCAACGAACTCGGCGCGGCCGCCGCGTCGGTGGCGCCCCCCGGCAGCGTGGTGTGCGGCTGGGAGGGTTGCGCGATGGCGGCGATGGAGTGCGACGCGCAGCTGATGGAGCACGTGCACCGCGCGCACGTCGAGCCGCAGCGCGGCAGCGACACGTTCGCCTGCCGCTGGCTCGGCTGCAAGGTGTACGCGCAGCCGTCGTGCTCGCGCTCCTGGCTCGGCCTGCACGTGCGCTCGCACCTCGGCAGCCGACCGTTCAAGTGCATCGTCGCGGGATGCGGCCAGCGCTTCACGTCAGAGGTAGCGCTCGAGCGGCACGTGAATCGGCACTTCGTGCCGGCGCCGGCCGCGAGTCCGCGCACTCTGCGCTCGCGAGACGACACGCCGAGCAAGCTGCTGCGCCGGAAGAAGACGCAGAAGCTGCGGCGACGCAACCGCCAACGTGAGTGTAACTGACGTGCTTTCTAATTAAAACTAATGTAACTAACGTGCGAACGAGCGAGTCTGTTCTGCCTCTGTCTCTGTCTCTCTCTTTCTCTTTCTCCCTCGCTCTCTCTCTTTCTCTCTCTCCATTTCTCCCCTCTCTCTCTCTCCCTCTCGCCCTCTCTCTAGATTTCTTTCTCTCTCTATCTCTCTCCCCCCCCTTCTCTTGTGTCCTCTCGCTCCTCTCTCTGTGTATCTTCTGTTTTTTTCTTCTTTTTCATTATCTGCATCATCCCCTTCTTGCTCCTCCCTTTTTCTTCTTTCCTTCTTCCTTGTCTTTTTTCTTTTACTTTGTTCTTCTGCTTCTCCTCCTCCTCCTCTGTTTTCTTTTTCTTATATCGAGGGATATTTGTACAAGCTGTAGCCTGTATTACTTAGTTACTCTTCTCTCAGAATAGTTATTATATAACTAAGTTGAATATTTATCAGGTCATCACCAGCCGTGGGCTGGCTGGGATCTCCACACAACTTCAGTCTTTTTAACCAGCTTTTATGCCAATAAAATCATTTCCTTCCGCCTCTGGACCAGTAGTTGATATGCAATTTGATTAAAAGATTCCAATAGATTTCCTACCCTCAAAAAGTGGTAATAAATCTGTTTGAAATTCAAATCTAAAAGTAATAATATTTAGTCAAGACGATAACCGCGCAGGAATGGCAACCTTTATCCTATGATCTAATGCATATTACTGCAGAATACGACTTTAATTTAACGCAGAAACGCACTATCGCATTAAATCTTTATAAATTATTTGTTAAACTTTATTTATAGAATTTTCACGGAGTAATTTGGACTCCTGCTGATGTCAAATGAGAGCGTCTGACATTAAAGCAGGCAGTATTTGATTCTAAGCTCACGCTAATTTCAACCCCTGCTGGATTTCACTCAGATTTTGCTTTTCCCTGTTAGGCTGATTACCGTAACATCCTGTGGCATTCTATTGCCATGAATTTGGTTTTCGTTTCACTGACATTGTTGCCATGGTGACCGACTCCCAATTTTCGTTAGATACACGCTGTTGAGGCCAATCAAACGGTGTTTTATTTCATTGTAGTCTTTCAAGTAATACGACGTTTTTGGAGAGACTGGGAAGCTGTTGCTACGATCTTGTTTCCATGGTTATTGTTCCCCGTAATGCAATTCCACGTAAAGAGCTGTTATTTTTTTCTCCAAATTAACACCAGGGCTATGATTCATGTAACGTGCATGGGCATTCAGTGCAAGTCCTAGCTGCAGTGTTCTTTTGCCGTAAAGAGATTCGCTACAAACAACAACAAAAGTTAGCAAAGCATTGAATTATTAGAGAGATAAAAGTGGCACCTGAGTCTATACAAAAATGCAACATAACCCAACCCACTATGCGAGAGTTTGATTAGATGATAGAGCAAAAACATCGCCTTGCTACTCGCCCACCGCTCACTCAAGAAATAAGGAATTCGATTTGTCGAAGTCTCAAGCAAATAACGTGTTTCAATATTTTTCACGTGGCAGTAGCGTATACTATAAAGGGTCGGTGTACAATGAGGGTTAGGTACGCTGGTCAGTGGTGACGTATGTACGCCTATACCATTGTAGTGGTTACACGCGTGTACCGCGCGTAGTCACGATGCATATGCCAAGCGGCACATAGCATGAGACACGGGCAAACAACCTCCACCACAGCGTATTCCACAGTCCCCCATCTTGCTGGTACACCAAATATAGTTTGATGGCATTTTCAGAAATTTGGGGAAAAAAGATCCAGGATATTTTTTTAATGAATTTTGAATGCACGAAAAAAACATTTTAATTTTAAAATAAAAAAAAAATCCTGGATCCATATCTGGATCTAGATCACCACCAAAATCTAATCGATTGGTCCCCACAGCTTCCCAGTCTCATCAAAATCCGTCCGTAACTTTTTGAGATATCCTGTTGACAGAAAAACCAACAAACCAACAAACACACAAACTAACAGGGGCGAAAACATAACCTCTTGGCGGAGGTAATAACATAAACATGATATAATTACTGTATATATCTGTTATATCACCTGTAATAAATTTTACTAAATAGTAGATACGTACGCATCTGAAATGTCAGATGTTGCAGTAGAGACTGACTCCGATTTTCACTGTATGAATACAGTGTATGTAGTATCAGGTAGTATGTTGTCAGTTACATGGCGTCCTTGCCCTACAGGGTGTATGTACTGCAGACATTATGGTAGCGTATATAAGCCGAATTTATAGTGTACGCGAATTAATATATTGTGTGTGCAGGGGTAGAAATTAACTTTTGAACACGGGAGTCCAATGGACTCCCTACCCTCAAAAAGAGCGAGTCCGCAGCAAAATGACGGAGTCCGCAGTCTGAAGTTTAAAATTAAAGATTAACGTATGTGCTTATTTTGAAGATTCATGCGGTGGCATGTCTGCCCAATTTTCTTTGGACAGCTGGAAAAATACGGTAATTCGGCGAGGCCGTGCTCTGTTTAGAACGAACTAGTTAGTATGGCAGAATTTTCAGGGAGTCACACGGACTCCTGCGTATGTCAAATCAGGGAGTCCGACAGTAAATCGGGGAGTATTTGACTCCGGACTCCCGTTAATTTCGCACCCTGTGTGTGTAACACCCTGTGTGTTTCGCACCCTGTGTCTGTGTGTTTCGCACCCTGTGTCTGTGTGTGTCTGTGTGTGTCTGTGTGTGTGTGTGTGTGTGTGTGTGTGCGTGCGTGCGTGCGTGCGTGCGTGCGTGCGTGCGTGCGTGCGTGTGTGTGCGTGCGTGCGTGCGTGCGTGTGTGTGTGTGTGTGTGAGTGTGCGTGTACGTGCGTGCGTGCGTGTGCGTGTGTAGATAAGTGTACACCCGAGCGTATCTATACAATGTATATATTGTAAATAAATATTGCACAGATATGGTCTTGATGTATATAGTTCTTGCGGCCAGGGGTCCTTCATTGGCCAACAAACCATTCAACTGCACCGATTAACGTAGGTTCACGACGTATTTGCGTATCGAATTTGTTTGCACAACGTATTTAACGTATAATATAATGTTCTGCTCCGGCGGTTACGTTCCGTTCGCGTCTAGGCGGGTGCCCCGAACGCAACCGAGCCTGTGATCTTTTCACTGCAGTTGTTGTAAAATCCGCTTTCACTCTCCGCACGTGGTGAGAGGGGTCGCATGCCACGGGGTCACTGGATGCGCGTCAGTGCTCGCGTGCGCGTACGTGCGTGCGTGCGTGTGCGAGTGTGCGTGCGTGCGTGTGTGTGTTGTGTGTGTGCGCGCGTGCATGTGCGTGCATGTGTGCGTGTGCTGAGATGTTGGTAGCGCGGATCAGGGAGAGGTCCCGGTCCTCGTTTTTAAAGCCGACCCTCGCCTTTGCTAGAGGACCTGTCAGCAATAGTGCTTGACCTCCATCCCTCATTCCAACTCGCTGTCACGTGATCGGGTCGTAGTTAGTCAGTGGGTGGGTGAGTGGGTGGATGGATTCTTGGGTGGCTGAGTGAGCCTGTGTGTGTGTGTGTGTGCGTGTGCGTGCGTGCGTGCGTGCGTGCGTGCGTGCGTGCGAGCGAGTGAGTGGACTGAAAGTAGGTTGACCCCAGGAAATCGCCTGTGTAGTATCAGTAAAACTTGCAGTTCACAGAGGTTGTGTGTATATTATTGCGTATAGCGGTTTGCGTTCGTGCGTACGTGCGTACGTGCGTGCGTGCGTGCGTGCGTGCGTCTGTTGTCGATTATTCTCGATTGTGCGTCCGTTCGATTAAAGGGTAATCGGTACTTATTCAGCATCAGCGGGAAGTCGAACAGCGGCGACGTTGCCCTGTTTACTGGAAGGGGAAGGTCCGGCGGCGAATCTGTGATGTGTCATCATTCCTCGTCCTGCTTTCTTCTACTCGCAACCCGCACGTGCAGCAGTGCTCACCTCTAACTTACCTTTGCCGCCTGCTGCTGCTGCTACTGCTGCTACCAGTGCTAGCGGCTTGCTGCTGCTGGCACGTTGCCGACGAGCTGCCACGGGCGTCTAGACAGGCCGTCTATATAAATAATGCCCATTATAGATCGTCGCTATGTATTTCTGCTACAGATTATTGAGTTGCCCGTTTTTGCCGTACTGCTGCTTTGTCGTGCCAGTGCAGGCATGCATGCATGCATCAGCAGAGATCTGTACCCCGCGTGCGCGTGCACGTACATATATCAAGAGTACATAAAATTAATAGAGATTATTATTATCTCTATTATCTCTAATTAAGATTTAATTAGGCTAATTAGATTAATAAAAGAGAATTAAGATCTCTATTATGTACTCTTGATATATATATATATATATACATGCTGTGCAGTGCGGGAGTACGTGAATGAATAGATATATATAATTATCTGCTGTTTGTTTGCTACAGCTGCCCGCGCGTGTACGTGCGTGCGCGCGCATATATATATATATATATATACACGTGGCAAAAAATTGTCTAAGCGTGTTCGTATTCGAACAGGGAAAAGACACGTAACCGATGTTACACGTGCATTTACAGGTGTAGCCGTGAGGTTACGCATAATTTTGCACATGTAAGAGAGATCTTACACGTACATTTACACGTGTAACAGGTAGATTATATTTACATTTACATGCTGTTAAAAATATATTACATTCATACATTTGACATATATATCACATCTACATTTACACATGTATGTAACATAATACATTACATAATATAACATAACAGAATGTATTTTTACACATATGTTAACGCCAGCCTTGCAATTCATGCGTTCATGGTAGCCCTCGCGCATGCTTTACGCATAATCGGTAGGTCAAAGGTTGATATTTATGTATGAGCATGGTTAGAGGGAAGTAACTTTGTAACTGTAACCGCGTGAGCTACCCCATGCTGAAAATATTTTGTAAACACAAGAAAATTACTTCGAAATGCGAAACGGCGTCACGCCCGAGTTATACAGACTTCAGAAAATCGCAATTGCAAAGCAAAATGGCCGTATAAATTCTTAA
Organism: Priapulus caudatus; assembly: GCF_000485595.1. Classification (NCBI taxonomy): domain Eukaryota; kingdom Metazoa; phylum Priapulida; class Priapulimorpha; order Priapulimorphida; family Priapulidae; genus Priapulus; species Priapulus caudatus. The sequence continues at coordinate 282,862 of NW_014577235.1, forward strand.
GACGTGCCAATAAAACCTCATTTACTTCCCGCCCCCATTCGAGCAATGCCAAAAGTACCACCCCATCCTACACAGTTTGTAAAATAAATTAATCCCCCCCCTGCCACCCGCACCTTCCCCATATAGTGTGCTAATGAGCCAATTCCCTGAACACTCTCTTCCGAAACTGAACTCTTTATTCCTTCCGCTCAAGCGGCTGCTGGTATTATGACACCGGTAGGTTTGGATGGCTGGCTGCATATGGCAAACGCACATGGGGTAGGCACCACCATATATGAGCGAGTGGTTCGCCCGCCCAAACATGCACATGTATACATGTATATGTGTGTGTTTATAGTTTTTGTCTGCAAGCGCGTGCAGCTAAAATTAGTACGCGCTGATGTTACCGTACGTGTGTATAAATTCTTGAAGCGTGGCAGCTGTAGTTCACTTCGTAGTGATCGCTTATGTAGCTTATGTGCGTGAGTGCTTGCGTTTGTGTGCGTGCGTGCGTGCGTGCGTATGTGCGTATATATTTAATTACATACCTCCCGCGTATATGGCTCTCGTATGTTCTATTACTTCTTCTACGAGTCGAGTTCACGCTATTTGTACGCAAGTGTAGCGTATGACGCAAATGTGTGGTTATTTGACCTTAGGCTAGCCGTAACCGACCGATGTCTGAATGACAAACACTTCCCACGCCGATACAGAATAATCTATATATCTATCTACACATATATATATATATAATATATATATATATGTTTCGTGTCACGTTCGGGAAAGTTTGCGTGAGAATGCACTCAATGCAGTCATAAACGTCGCCAATAAAGAGCCCATCTGTGGGGCCGCGTGCTGTCAAGGCCCGCGTGTGCATTGATTGATCCAGCTTTGGACACAAAGACTGCAGTAACACATAATTAGTATGTGGTACAGTATAGCAGCGCCCCGTCAACGTACGGGCGTACGATGTACGGTCAGAACACCCGCCCCCTTCCGCCGACGTAGGTGCGCGATGCAGCGACGATGCTGGGAGACTGGGAAGATGCTAGGAGAATGGGAAACAGGGAAGATGCTGGGAGAATGGGAAACAGGGAAGATGCTGGGAGAATGGGAAACAGGGAAGATGCTGGGAGAATGGGAAACAGGGAAGATGCTGGGAGAATGGGAAACAGGGAAGATGCTGGGAGAATGGGAAACAGGGAAGATGCTGGGAGAATGGGAAACAGGGAAGATGCTGGGAGAATGGGAAACAGGGAAGATGCTGGGAGAATGGGAAACAGGGAAGATGCTGGGAGAATGGGAAACAGGGAAGATGCTGGGAGAATGGGAAACAGGGAAGATGCTGGGAGACATGCAGGATAATGTGAGACACGGGAGGTAATGGAAACCGAGAAAGATGAGGAGGCATGGAAGGCGATGGAAGGTAGAGAAGAGCATGATGTGGCGCGGGGGGGGGGGTATTAGGGAACGGGGAGCAGGCATTATAGTAGATCAGGAAGATAATGAGGAGGCACTGAAGATTATGAGGCAGGGAAGATGAGGAAGATAAAGAATAGCAGGGAAGAGGAAGAGGAGGCAAGGAAGATGAGGAAGAGCAGGGAAGAGGAAGAGGAGGCAAGGAAGATGAGGAAGAGCAGGGAAAAGGAAGAGGAGGCAGGGAAGATGAGGAAGAGCAGGGAAGAGGATGAGAAGTCGGGAAAAACGCTGATGAGATTCGAAGATAATCGCCTTGCACGCAAGCGATGCGAAAAAATATGTTGAGCAGCAGGAGAGCACGAACAGTATAAAAAAGCGAAGCAAGGGTAACGGTAAGCGACGAGAATAGAGGAGGGAGGAGCATATAATATGGTAATGCGATCCTCGCGGCTTCCTGCCATGCAACTTGTCTAATATAGGCACTAGCATTGACTGTAGGGCGACAGACTCGGGGACAGACCAGCAGGGTCGGCGCGAGTGTGCGGCGCGGGCGCCTGCTGTACGTTCAGCAGCTGTCACTATGATCGATCTCACTACGCACGCACGCACGCACGCACGCACGCACGCACGCACGTACGACGCATGCATGCGTAAACGCATACACGCACTCACGTAGGCAAACGAAGGTACACGCAGCCAGAGAGACATAAAGAGAGAGAGAGAGAGAGAGAGAGCG